>NC_142045.1:40719198-41019198 GCF_982192425.1 Myodes glareolus | reverse complement strand
CATATAATATGTAGCCTGGAACAGAGTTGCCCACAGGCATTGACCCTAGATTAGCCACCATCAGTGGACCTGAAGAGTGAAAAACAAAATAATCAATGGTTGCCTTTATATGACACTAGGGTTAAGAATCTTTCATCTTGCAATATTATTGTAACAATACTTGGAAATATCTTCAAAAATGTATGTACTGAATATATAAAAGTATCAGATGTTACTATAAGAGCTATATAAGTCTTAACTCCATTGTTTCTCTGAAAAGTAAATTTGAGACGTCTATAAAAATATTAATATTAAGGAAAATTAAGGGTATAAGTTCTGTAACATTTATCAATTAAATAATGAAGTTTCAAAAAACATCATGTTTTTCCTCAGTCAAATTATAAGTATAACAAATGTAAAATATCTGACATTCAGAATTTTGAAAACTCAGAAAGATATGATGGAAACCATCAAAATAACTGAAAAATCCTGTTGTCACACAGCACTTTGAAAGTACTCAGTAACACACATCAATTTTGATAGATGATGTATGTTTATACGGTTCCAAAGACTTTAATTTGTTTGAAAGTTTTCATTGACATACTTGTTCTTGGATATTTAGAACATAGAGACCTTGGAGAAGGAACTGACTTGAATACATTCTCCCAAAAAGCATGTTGACAAGTTTTTCACCAGAAGGCTCCATGCAAGTTTCCACAGCAAGGAGGCAAGCAACAGGACTACTCAGCCATGACATCTAGGAACCATATCAACAACAATCATGGCACAATAACCCTAAGGTTAGAGTAGTGGCAAACATGTCTCAGTGGTCACCAACAGCATTCCGTTGAATGTAACACCTATTCACAGGAAGAAAATCATGCCTGGTACTGAAAATTTAGCTAACTACCCACTGCTTGTGAATTCATGATTGTTGAGGGAGAATCTATAGGATCTTCTTTATTACAGCAGCATAATCCCTGCCAACAATCTACAAATATTTTTCCTTATCCTATAGAAAAGTATAGCCTTCACTCTTTACCAAAGAAACTTCTTTTTGTAACATATAGAGACACTACAAACAACCACAACCATTAAAATGCTTTGAACATTGTTTTTGCATATAAAGAGAAGTGGGACTGTTTTCTTTCTTGGGACAATTAACTAGGTTATTGCAAGTGGGAGTTTCTCTCCTACTTGGCAGTTCCCAAATAACCATTCAGAGGCCTATATTAATCATAAATATCCAGCTGATGGCTCATACTTACTACTAACTAGCTCTTACATTTAAATTAACCCATTTCTATTAATCTATGTATTGCCATGTGGCCATGGCTTTTTACCGGTCTGCTGGCAACTTGTTTCTTGGCCAGCCTCTGGTGTCTCTACAACTCTGCCCTTCTTCTCCTGGCCCCATCCTACTTTGACTTAAATTAAAGCAGCTTTATTTATCATCCAACGAGAGCAACACATATTCATGCTATACAGAAAGACCAACCCACAGCAGATTATTCGAAAGACAAACAGGTAGGTGTCAGCTCACCAAAGTACTCAGACAATTGATAATTATTTAAAGGTAAAGTCAACAGGGCAAGGGTAACAAAAGGGGATAATAAGGACATTGTATGGAACTGACTTAAACATTTCATGTCACCACTTAACTGTTTTTATAGTGTAATATCTTGTCTTGACATTGTGCTATTTTTGTAAAAGGGAAAATTTTAGGACAGATGACTGAAATTTTCCATTTTCCTGTTCTTTTTTCCCTTGTTTTCTTGTTATTCTCTCTGAAAGGCAGATGTGGGATGGGGGTGAAATTTGTTGATCCACTAGCTTATGAATTTTAAAGATTTTCCCTAAGAATATATGCATAAATTATGAATATAGATTAGTTGTGAAATGTCTATTTGAAGAAAATATATTATTACTAATTACTACTGCCTATCGTAGGGGGCTGCTTGTTCATTTCCCAGTCACCCAGACTCCTGAAATAACCACACAAAAATTGTATAAATTAAATCACTGCTTGGCCTAATAGCTCTAACTTTTTTTATTCAAGACAGGGTTTCTCTGTGTTGCTTTGGAGCCAGTCTTTAAACTAGCTCTTGTAGACCAGACTGGCCTTGAACTCAAAGAGATCCTCCTGCCTCTGTCTCCCGGGTGCTGGAGTTAAAGGCTCATCTCTAACTTCTTGTTGGATAGCTTTTACATATTAACTTAACTCATTTCCATTATTTTATATTTTACCATGAGGCTTATGGCCTATCAGCAAGGTTCTAGCATGTCTGAATCCAGCGGCAGTTCCATGGCTTCTCCCTAACTTTGCCTCCTTTCTCCCAGCATTCAGTTTAGTTTGCCCTGCCTAGCTCTACTCTATCCGATCATGCCAAGCCAGTTTATTTATTAACCAGTGGTATTCACAGCACACAGAGGGGAATCCCACATCAACTACTTAGGAACTTCTGCTTCCATATGTCAAAATTGATCACATCATAGGGCTTGACTACTGCATTCTATCTGTTTCCTTCTAGAATACCTGAAATGTTAAACGAATTCTTACCAACCTGAGTCTGGTCTTGAAGGGACACTAGCTGTGTTGGCTAATGGCAGCTTTTCTCTTATTTTCTTAAGTTGTATTTATTTTTAAATTTATACAGTTTAATTTTCACTTGTCCTACTTCATTCTGAAAATTACTGTTATATTTATTAAATATGGCATGATAACCAAAGCTGTCTCCAAAGATATATTTAACACCTCCTGTTACCAAGCAATTTGCAGTACAAAGGAATCTGCCTTGGAATATTTAAGAAGATAATATAGTATGAATTCTATAAATTGACACACGGTATAGATATTAAAATAAGGAAAAATCATAAAATTATACACACATATCTATATATGTATATATATGGCAGAAGACTTTACAGATGTGAAATTTGATTGAATTATGGAAGGTGGGGAAATTGTTGATGAGTAGAGAGAAAAGAGTTATCATTACAGTATAGTAAATCTATGATACAAAAACAAGGTGACAAAAGCCCAAAATCATTCCTGAAAAGTCATCATGAACATGTGAAAAATGAGGAGTCATGGACATGTGGGTCAAGAGGTACGAAGGTACTCTAAGAAATCTGCCGTTGCTAAGGGAATCATCAACATGTTGATGTCTTACAAACAAGCTTGACGTGACTGAATGATATTGTGGAAAGAGAGTTCTGCAAGGGAAATGGAGACTGTCGTTTTCTTCTATGCATTACAGAGCTTTTATTCATCAATTCTAATAAAATTTCCAAGAATTACAATTCTTATTTGTAAAATGTCTCCTTGATAAGAAATGTTTTTCTTTCTCTGTTACCCAACAGTAAACATTCCATTGCAAAATTGAGACAGTTACAGAATGGGATGGAGTTTAAGAGGTCATCTTCCTTCTCCTGTACCCTTCTTCCAACTTTATCCTAACATACTAGACAGATGAGATAGTCAGAGAATAAGATTTCACAGTTTCACTTGGAAGCTCATACCAACAGCCTATTGGGTCATCTAGTTTTCTCTTTCATATTATCTTGAGGAACAATATTTTGTTCTTGCTGGAAAACAAAAAAATATCTCGGCAGTTAAATATAAAAATACTGTTTGAATATTTTGAATTGTGGAGGTTGAAATTTCCCAAAAATTCCAACATTTTGTTTTAAAACTTTCATCCTGAGATAACCCATTACCTTGCTCCTGTCACCTGCAGAACCCAGTCTACTTACTTCTATTTCAACAGTTTATTGGAGTTATTTCAAACCTAATTAGTTATTCATGTAATCTCTGAATGCTTTGGCTACTAAAGGTTCCTTTTGATAAGTAACAGCATATAAAACATAAGACAAAATTTTTATCAAAACATTCAGCAATGAGGTCAACATAATATGGAGTTTGTATCTTTTTAATGAAATGCTAGTATTTACCTGAGTGAAAAAAGCATTCTATTATTATATTCTTTAAAAGAAATGATAAAGCTGGGTGGTGGTGGTGTACTCCTTTAATCCTAACACTCGGGAGGCAGAGGCAGGCTGATCTCTGTGAGTTTGAAGCCAGCCTGGTCTACAAGAGCTAGTTCCAGGACAGGCTCCAAAGCCACAAAGAAACTTTATCTCGATAAACCTAATAATAATAATAATAATAAAATAAAGAAATAATAAATTCTGTTCTACAGAGGGAGATATAGAATAGGAAGATAATGTCCAAAACAATATACACATAAAAACACCCCAAACTCTCTCATATAGGCATCAGGTAGGATGCTCAATGTGGGCATGCTTAGTGTAAGCCCAAATGTTGTAGGTGCCAATTATTTGTTTTTCAAGTTCATCAGTAGGTTTGTACGTTGAAAGAGCAGTTTTTAGGATATGTTTTGAGAAAAGCTATTGGGAAACCTGATAGGGACACTGGTTTTCAGTTGCGTTATTGATCCCACTCTGTTTGGCTACTTTTACTACCTGACTTATGACAGTGGAGCCTTGAAGGCACAGAAGAGAGATTTCCTAGGAGCTAAAATTCTTTATATGTGTTATCAAACTTAAGAAAATGTTTCTTGATCCTAAGCAAAGCAGTCATTATCACTTTTCTTTTTCATTAATGTTTCAAAAGTGGTACGAAATACACAAAAATGTTGAAGGAAAATATTACTTGTATTGTTTGGCTGTAAGAAGACATTGGAACTTTTGTGAAAATGTTATATCAGTGTCTATGAAGCTTTTAAATGATTATGACAATTCAGACAAATTCTAATGCCTTCTAGTTTCCCACTGTACTTGAGTTTCTGCTACAAAAAATATCCTGGTAGGTAAAAGGAAGAGATGTATGTGGGGGTAGTAAGTCAATGGAAGTGCCAAGAAAGGGCAGAGTGGTGACGCAATATCTTGAATAGAAGCCATGTGAGTTATTGAGGTGGGTCAGGAACTATTTGAAGAGCAGAGGAATGCAATTCTGGGATGATGCCAGACCAAAAAAAAAAGCTATATTATTGAAAAGGAATGAGAAAAAATAGTGAGTTTTTGGTTGCATTTTATGACTAAAGTATGAGGAGAGCAGATGGATGGGTTTTCACTGCCTTATTTTTTTTAAGGACACATTTATTTAATACCAAGTATCTATTCCTCATTTCACATCATACCAACTACAATGGGTGATTTTGATTACCGATACGACTAAACTTAAAATCACCTAGGAGATAGGTACAGCATAGGTCTGGGTGCTGTGAGGATATTCCCAGATTAACTGGGGGGACAACCCATCTTGAATGTGAATGGCAGCATCCCATGGGCTGGAGGGACCGGTCAGAATAAAATGATAGAAAGGAGAGAGCTAGCACAGAATTAATGTTCTTTCTCTGCTTCCTGTCGCCTGTGAGCTAACACTTCTGTTCCATGCCGTCATCACCACTGTGCTTTTCCCACGATAGCCTAGAATCAGTGGAGATAGCCATGATATACCACAAGCTCTGAAGCTCTGAGCCAAAATAAAAATTCCCTCTTTTTAAATTAGTCATGTCGTCTCACATAATGCTAAAGAACAATTGGCAATTGATGACTGTTGTGTGTGTGTGGAGGGGATCAGTTTTCTTCATGTGGTCCCTGTGAGGCTACTTACATCAGTATATGGCCCTATACTTATGCACATACTGACATCACTAAGTGTGGATTTAGTGGATTTATACTAAAAGAATACACGAAATTGAGAGGAAAAAGGTAGGGGGTTTGGGGTAGAATTTGAGGGTGAGGAAATGGGGGAATCAAAACGTTAGATGTATACATGTATAAAATTCTCAAACATTAAAATATTAAAGTTGTATATCCCATGTGTTTTGCCACAGTGATTCAAAAGTAAAATGGAGCAAAAGAAATATGTTTGATAGTAATTAAATATAGTGAGAGTTATTAGATAAATATCTGGTGTTAATAAGTTCCTGTTCCTTCCTGCTTTGCTTCCTGGTTTATAAGAACTGAATTCCAATGTATTTTCTTCTGGGTCTGGCACAACTCACTCTGATGACCTATTTGGTACATTTCTTCTCACTTGTATGTGACCCAAGAAACCCATGAAACTCCTCAGTGGCTTGAACTTTTCTCTTGAGATCAATGAAAATCACATAATTATCAGAGTAAAATATAATAATGTAATTTACTGTCAGACCGCTGAACCAATGGATGGGCAAGCAAGTTTCTGTCCTTCCTTTATAGTAGATCACTTACCAATGCCTGGTGTGTTCATCCTTCATACCAGGATAAAATTTAATAAAGATTATAAGTCAAAATAATGAGAGTTAGGCTTCATGACATCTGATTTAGTCCATCAATTAGCTCATTTTTGGACTTCATTTAGAGATGGGTATAATAACACTAATTTATGTGGGAAATAATAGGGGTTTTGTAGCACCGATACTTTATTTCAAGGGCTACTAATATTGTTTTAATTATCTTATCTTACTTTAATTTACAATAACTAAAGTGACTAATATATGAATACCTACATGACATTTTGGATACTATGTTTCTTGAAATTTTCTGCTTATCATAGACAATACTCAATTCTCACCCTTTTTATTAAAAACATTGTTAATTAAATCATAGAGAGTTCTTTAATTTATTTAATCGAGTATATAGCTACTATAAAGCAGTATTGTCTAAAGAGAGGATTAATTGACCTAAGGTTGACAAGGTGTGGTAGCAATGAGTTCAAATGCAGGGAATGTCAAAGACAATATTTTCACCTTTATGGAAGGAGGGGAGATATGTGTTTATACAGTTTGTTTAAATAAACAATTTTAAGGAGAATATAATATAACATTAAATATACAGAATAGGCTATGGCTAATGGAGGAAAATATGAAATTCTCAGTATTCTTTCACAAACAGAGAAAAGAAACTGAACGTTGTAATGCTCTTTTCTGGTATGCCCCATTGAACTTATTTCAAGAATGAGCAGGGAACTGCTTTATAAAAAAAAATTGCATCTATTTACTTACTTATTTATCTGTTTATTTATTTGTGTTCAGGGGACAAATTGCAGGAATCAGTTCTCTCTATTCACAGTGAAGGTCCTGGAGATCAGACTCAGGTGGTCAGGGTTTGCAGCAGCTGCTTTTATTGTTGCACCATTTTGCTGGTCCAGATGCAGCTTTTAACTTGCTCATTCTGAATGTCTGATTTCTTTTTTAGGCTTTTTAAGTTGTCAGGGACATAATATTTGTCTTTATAAAAGACTCAGTATGAGTCTCTTACTCAAGCATTACAAAATGAATAAAAGAATTGTTGAAATAGCAACTCTGGGCGATTCAATGGGAAAGACGTATAGTTTAACAAATATGCTAATGGTCAGTATTTATGGATCATTATCAAATAGGAAAATTTTCATCCATTAATTTGCCACTACAAAAGCTTGAATGCTTGCTGCAATTTGAACATTTACGCTCCTATAAAAATTCATGTGAATGTAGGCATGGTGGTACAGTGTGCATTCTCAGCACATGAGTCTGGGGCAGGAAGGGTGTGAGTGTGAGACCTGCTGGGCTTCAGAGCAAAATTGTGTCTCAAAATCACACACAGATGTGATTTTCACTCACACCTAAGATGAAAGGTTTTTCTTTTTAATTTACTTATTTATTTACTTATAAAAATTTCCACTTCCTCCCCTCCTCCCAATACCCTCCCGCTCCCCCCACTCTCTCTCCTCCTCCCTCTCCAGTCCAAAGAGCAGTCAGGGTTTCCTGCCCTGTGGGAAGTCCAAGTTCCTCCCCCCTCCCTCCAGGTCCAGAAAGGTGAGCATCCAAACAGACCAGGATCCCAAAAAGCCAGTATATGCAGACGAAACAAGACCCAGGGCCATTGTCAATGGCTTCTCAGTCAGCCCCCATGTCAGCCACGTTCAGAGAATCCGGTTTGATCACATGCTCGTTCAGTCCCAGTCCAGCTGGCCTTGGTGAGCTCTCATTAGAACAGTACCCTTTTATCAGTGGGTGAACTCACCTCTCCCGGTCCTGACTTCCTTTTTCATGTTCTCCCTCCTTCTGCTCCTCATTTGGACCATGGGGGCTCAGTCCAGTGCTTCAGTGTGGGTCTCCGTCTCTATCTCCATCCATCATCGGATAAAGGTTCCCTCTGGATCTGCCTTCCTTGGACACGTTCTCCCTCCCTCTGCTTCTCATTTGGACCTAGGGAGTTAAGTCCAGTGTTCCAATATGTGTCTGCCAGGATACAAGATCAACTCCAAAAAAATCGGTTGCCCTCCTATACACAAAGGATAAAAAAGCAGAGAGACAAATCAGAGAAACATCACCTTTCACGATAGCCACAAATAGCATAAAATATCTTGGGGTAACTCTAACCAAGGAAGTGAAAGACCTATTTGACAAAAACTTTAAGTCTTTGAAGAAAGAAATTGAGGAGGATACCAGAAAATGGAAAGACCTCCTCTGCTCTTGGATTGGGAGAATCAACATAGTAAAAATGGCAATTCTACCAAAAGCAATCTATAGATTTAATGCAATGCCCATCAAAATCCCATCAAACTTCTTCACAGACCTTGAGAGAACAATAATCAAGTTTATATGGCAAAACAAAAAACCCAGGATAGCCAAAATAATCTTATACAATAAAGGAACTTCTGGAGGCATTACCATCCCTGTCTTCAAACTCTATTACAGAGCTACAGTATTGAAAACAGCTTGGTATTGGCGTAAGAACAGAGAAGTCGACCTATGGAATCGAATAGAAGACCCGCCGAATATTAACCCACAAGCCTATGAACACCTAATTTTCGACAAGGGAACTAAAGGTATACAATGGAAGAAGGAAAGCATCTTTAACAAATGGTGCTGGCATAACTGGATGTCAACCTGTAGAAGAATGGAAGTAGATCCATATCTATCATCATGCACAAAACTCAAGTCCAAATGGATTAAAGACATCAACATTAATATGACCACTTTGAACCTGATAGAAGAGAAAGTGGGATGTAGTCTACAAGATATAGGCACAGGAGACCACTTCCTAAGTAGAAACGCAGTAGCACAGACAATAAGAGAATCAATGAATAAATGGGACCTACTGAAACTGAGAAGCTTTTGTAAAGCAAAGGACACTGTCAGTAGGACAAAAAGGCTGCCTTCTGACTGGGAGAAGATCTTCACCAACCCCTCATCAGACAAAGGTCTGATTTCCAAAATATACAAAGAGCTCAAGAAAGTAGACACTAAAACTCTAATTAACCCAATTAAAATTGGGGTACTGAACTGAACAGAGAATTCTCAACAGAAGAACTTCGAATAGCTAAAAGACACTTGAGGTCATGCTCAACCTCCTTAGCAATCAGGGAAATGCAAATCAAAACAACTTTGAGATACCATCTTACACTTGTCAGAATAGTTAAACTCAAAAACACCAATGATAGCCTATGCTGGAGAGGATGTGGAGTGAGGGGAACACTCATCCATTGTTGATGGGTATGTACAATTGTGCAGCCACTGTGGAAATCAGTGTGGCGGTTTCTCAGGAAACTGGGAGTCAACCTCCCTCAGGACCCAGCAATTCCACTCTTGGGAATATACCCAAGAGATGCCCTATCATACTACAAAACTATTTGTTCAACTATGTTCATAGCTGCACTATTTGTAATAGCCAGAACATGGAAACAGCCTAGGTGCCCCTCAATAGAAGAATGGTTAAAGAAGGTGTGGAACATATACACATTAGAGTTTTACTCAGCGGTAAAAAACAATGACATCTTGAATTTTGCATGCAAATGGATGGACATAGAAAACGCTTTACTGAGTGAGGTAACCCAGACCCAAAAAGAGGAATATGGTATGTACTCACTCATAAGTGGATTCTAGCCATAGTTAAAGGTCTTTGAGCCTAAAATTAGTGATCCTAGAGAAGCTAAATAAGAAGGTGAATCTGAAGAAAATCATATAGTTATCCTGGATATTGGAAGTAGACAAGATTGCCAGGCAAACTTGGGTGCACAGGGGTGGGAGGGTGGGGTTGGAAGTAAGGGGAGATGGCTAGGGAGAGGGAAGAGGGGGAGGATTGGGGATAGCTTGGGGGAATGTGATGGGGGAAGGGAGGAAGGATGGTTATGGGAGCAGGGAAGTATATATCTCAACTAAGGGAGCCATTTTAGGCTTTGCAAGAGACTTGATTCTAGAGGGGTTCCCAGGCCCAAGGAGAGGTCCCCAGATTGTTCCCTGGGCAGCAGAGGAGAGGGTGCCTGAACTGGCCTTGGCCCATAACCATACTGATGAATATTTTGCATGTCACCATAGAACCTTCATCTAATGCAAAGTTTTAAGGAGGTGTTTACATCAAGAGGGCTTCTTTGTCCTGTGTGGGATGAAAGCCCTCAAGAAGAGGCTTCATGCAGAGTTCATTCAGCACCTCTAGCTGCTCCTTCCTTTCCAGGGAACCTGGAGGGTTGGACAGATGCGTGGTACTCCCTTGACTGCCTTGAAAACCATCACTGAATGCTGCATACTATCTCTTGGTTCTTCAACTTGAGAACCCAGTCCTCCCTTGTTTGTAAATTACCCAGTCTCAGGTATTTTGCCATGCCGTGAGGAAAAGCAGATAATACTCTTTCATTATCTCCGTTTTCAGTGTCTGAACTCGGCAGGTTCTCAACACATTTCTACCCCAGCGGTAGGAAGTTAAAATTGAGTAAGAAGTTGACTAATTTGTCTTGAAATAAAAACCATTAATTTCCTCAGCCAACGGCAGTTGAAAATTTTCATCTATATTGGCTCTCAAGTTTGATTGTTGTTGTTGTTGTTGTTTAGCAAAAGTTTTGCTATGTAACTGTGATTAACTGGAACTGCCCATGTAGCCAGCTTGGCCTCAGACTTGTGGCCGCCCTCCAGAGTGCTGGGAGTATAGGTGCGAGCCACCACACCTGGCCTCCTCAAGTCTGTTTCAAGATTCTTTTAGAATGCAGAGAGTTTAGCTTTAAAGTTTTAATTTAAATTCCATCAAGCCCTTGCTTGAAAACTTCCATTGTTTTCCACTGAAACTTGATAAAATTCAAGTGTCTTAACGGAGGCGACAGGATCAGTTATGTTCTAACCTATGCTCTAACCCCCTTGGCAACATTTTCATTCCTTTTGTAAGAAGCCTATTATCTATCAACTAATTTAGCTACCTTCTTATATAGTTCTTAAATAAGGCATGTTCAGTGGCCTTATTTAAAACACCCAAAGGTCATTTTTTTTTATTGAGCTATATATTTTTCTCTGCTCACCTACCTTCCTCTCCACTTCCCTTCTACCTTCTCCCATGATCCCCATACTCCCAGTTGCTCAGGAGATCTTTCTATATAGATTAGATCCATATGTGTCTCTTTTAGGGTCTTCTTTGTTGTCTAGGTTCTCTGAGGTTGTGAATTGTAGGATGATTTTCTTTGATTTCTATCTAAGAGCCAGTTATGAGTAATTACATTTGTCTTTCTGGGTCTGGGTTACGTCATTCAATATGATGTTTTCTAGAACATGCATGCAAAATTCAAGATGTCGGTTTTTTTTTTCTGCCATGTAGTACTCCATTGTGTAAATGTACCACATTTTCTTTATCCATTCTTTGGTTGAGGAGTATTTAGATTGTTTCCAGGTTCTGGCTATGACAAATAATGCTGCTATGAACATAGTTGAGCACATATCCTTGTGGTATGATTGAGCATACTTTGGGTATATACCCAAAAGTGATTTTGCTGGGTCTTGATGTAGGTTGTTTCCTAATTTTCTGAGAAGTTGTTATACTGATTTCCAAAGCAGCTGTACTAGTTTGCGCTCCCACCAGCAATGAAGAAGGGTTCTATTTACCTCACATCCTCTCCAACATAAATTTTCATCAGTGTTTCTGGTCTTGACAAAAAAAGGTCATTTCTCTTCTATTGCTATTGCTATGGCTATTCTGTCTTCCCATAATGTACGTGCCTTAGATCTTGCTTAAAATTCACCTCCTCCATTCAGATACTGACTGAAATGCATTCACACAGATGGTGCAAAGTATACAGCCATGGTCAAAGTTGCTTCTCTCATTTCCTCCATATACAACCATGTCCATTTATAAAATCTTTTGTAGAGTTTTGCATAAGTTAAAGAAGTTATTTTATACATATGTCTGAATGTTTTTTTATATGAATGCTTTTTTTTTCTAGCTTCACTAGGCAAGGAGCCATAACTGTAATCCTCTTGGCTCATTTATTTATTTTTAGATAAGAAACAAGAGATAAAATATATAGACACTTACTTAGAGCATAAATAAGATAAAATAATGAGGTAAGATGATTTATTAGAGAATACCTTGGTTTTTAGAATCACGAAGGTTTAATTCTGCAAGCAACCTTGCAAAAAGTTTCAAGATACCGTAGAGTTTTGTGTTTAGATAAACTCTTTTCCAGGTTTATGAGTGTTATGCCCCATACTTCTAATTGTAGCAAATTCCCTGGCCCCCAAACTAAATCATATGATGTAAATTTCCATCTCATGGGCTAATTCAGGTTTCTAGAATATTGTTGCTCAGACTGAAGTGAAATGTGTATGTTATTTTGTTCTATATATGCATGAAACTACATGTTGTCACCATCGCTGCCCAGAATGTTGATAATCGTGGTGAGCATAATAACTTTTCTTGTGACATCAGAAATACATTGAGCTATGTTTGCAGTGACAACCCTTTAATATTGTAAGTGTTCCCTTTTGGACATCTATTATTTTAGCTATATCTGATCTGTGGAATTTGTAATCCATACTGTTGAATATCTGGTGGCCTGTTACTAAAGATTTTACAACTGGAACTCGGAATACAGAATCAACCTGATTGCTGTTTGACATGTTAGTTTACTTTAATGAATAAGATGAAAGAGAAATAGCAAAGACCTAGGTAGGAATGTTATCCATTTGTCAATGGCAAGAGTAATTACTTTCCTGAATTAGATAAGGGTTTTTGGATACTAGACATATTTTTTTGTATTATTTGAAAGGGATTGCTAAAAGAAAATGCATCCTTTAAAGTTTAATTATAATGCAACAACTAGGTACAAAGAAAAGATTTAAGTTTAATCTGTTTCTAAACATTATTTTCTTTAACTTTTTTAACTTTAGAAATATTTGTGTGTGTGTGTGTGTGTGTGTGCAGTTGCATGTTCAGGCACACATGTTTTCATGTGCGCACTCACGATTGACATAGTTTGTATATATTATTTTCTGACTCTTTGACATATCTGGTCTTACCATAGTCAAAGACAAGATGTCAATTTGCTATAATTAGAAGAGGTGCACTGTTGTGAAACATTATTTTAAAATATGTTATATTTGTTTATACTGAGTTACACTTGTTTAATGATACAAAATTGTGTTGCATGCATTTATGTTGCATTTGTTTAACTCTGTCAAGCTGTGTTTTTTTGCCTGATTGGTCTAATAAAGAGTTGAATGGCCAATAGCAAGGCAGAAGAAAGGATAGGCAGGGCTGTCAGGCAGAGAATAGAAGGAGAAATCTGAGAAAAGGAAGAACAAGAACAAGGAGAGGAGGACACTAAAGACCAGCCACTCTGCCACATAGCCAGCCACGGAATAAGAATAAAAATAAGATATACAGTAGTATGAGCAAGGTAAAATGCCAGAGGCAAAAGGTAGATGGAATAATTGAAATTAAGAGTTGCTGGCTAGAAACAAGCCAAGCTAAGATTGGGCATTTATAAGTAAGAGTAAATATCTGTGTGTGATTTATTTGGGAGCTGAATGGTGGGTCCCCCGAAGAGCAAAGAATAAAAAAAAAAAAAACCAAAAGAGTTAAAAAGAAAAACAGCAATAGTACACAAAATCATATATTAACACAACATTTCAATCAAACAGATGCAATGAAGATGGATAGATGGATATTTATTTCAAGAGAAATAAGTAATAATGCATAGAATATCACAAACCATGGGGTCACAATAGTCATATTTATGACCTACTATTTAGCAAAACAACACTTTAGTACTGTTTATCTGCTTCTGTAAAAATATAATTTAACTATAAATTTATATAACTTAATTTCCTTAGTAACTGGTTTATGAATTTTTTGGAAGTTTACCAGGCCATCTCTGTAATCTTGTATGAGTTAACTGTGGCATACTGCTATTGACTAACTATTAACAATTATAATTCATACTTTAAAGAAACCTTTTTATTAACATCATGCACTATTCATCATTTTTATTTTAAACAACTCTACAGTGGATATAGGGCAGGCATTATTTTTTTCAGTAATGGATCTGTTTGCCTTCATGTAGATGGAGGAATTTCTTAAAGTTGACAGTAATGAGAGATGTTCACCAGAGTCCCTTTAGGCTGCACTGTTGACCACTGTGACAGTTTGGGGTAAAAAAAAAAAAAAATTTAGATTATCAGTTTTAAATTGGAGTTGAAATATCATATGTCTGCTGTTCAGTGCCTTGACTTCATACACTTAAAAGTACTAGGGCAGGCTGGGTCTTAAAGGCCTCTCTGAGGACAGGTGGACCAGGGGCCAGCACAGCCACATTCCTGACCAGCAGGGGCCCTGACTTCTAGCAGAGGGCCTCGGAGGGGTGAGTTTCCTTCGGGCCGGGGCAGGGTCCCGGTGAGGAGGAGCTTGGGTGTTCCCCGACCCCATAGACGCCCAGGTCGCCCTGCAGTGCTGGCTACCCCCTCCCGCCTGCCATCCCAGCTCCCATCCAGGTACGAATTCCTATATTTCTCCCTTCCCCCTGGGGCCATAAAATTTCCTCAGCCCAGCTGCCTTGCAAGCTGGGCCTGCATTGTAAGCACATCCCGGAAAGAGGGAGTGCCTGTGCTTCAATAGCCTGCCTGAGGAAAGGTGGGCATTCTGTCAGTGAAGTCCCTGCCCAAGAAGGGAACCTGACCCGGTAACAGAAGTTCCAATAGAGAACATTGGAAGTAAGAGATGGGCAGACGCCAAGGCAGGACCTCATCCAACAATCTGAAAAACAACATGAAAACACCAGATCCCAAGGACCCTACAATAGAAGGACTTGAACACCTTAACCCAGAAGAAGTGGAAAAAAGTGCCATTATGAAAGCAATAGAGTCCCTTAAACAGGATATGAATAACTCCCTTAAAAAATTGGATGAGAAATATAACAAAAAGTTTGAAGAAATGAGTATAGAATTAGATGAGAAATATAACAAAAGGTTTGAAGAAATAAGTAAATCCGTGAATGAGACCCTGAGAAACCAAGAAAAAACAATCAAACAAGTAAAGGAAACAGTGCAAGAATTGAAAACTGAAATGGAGGCAATGAAGAAAACACGAACCGAGAACCAGCTGGATATGGAAAACCTAGGTAAACAAACGGAGACTACAGAATCAAGCATAACCAATAAAATACAAGAGATAGAAGAATGAATCTCAGATTCTGAAGATACCATAGAGAAAATAAATGCTCTGGTCAAAGAAAACGGCAAATCCAACAAATTCTCTTCACAAAACATTCAGGAACTGTGGGACACAATAAAAAAACCAAATCTAAGAATAATAGGGATTGAAGAAGGAGAAGAATTGCAGATCAAAGGCCCACAAAATATATTCAACAAAATTATAGAAGAAAACTTTTTCAACCTAAAGAACGATATTCCTATGAAGGTTCAAGAAGCATACAGAACACCAAATAGACTGGATCAGAAAAAAACATCCCCTCGCCATATAATAATCAAAACACAAAACATACATATTAAAGAAAAAATTTTAAGAGCTGCAAAGGAAAAAGGTCAAGTAACTTATAAAGGTAAACCTATCAGGCTTACACCGGATTTCTCTATGGAAACCATGAAAGCCAGAAGATCCTGGATAGAGGTACTGCAGAAACTAAGAGACCATGGATGCAAACCCAGACTACTATACCCAGCCAAGCTATTGTTCACTATCAACGGAGAAAACAAAATATTCCAGGATAAAAACAAATTTAAACAATACGTAGCTACTAATCCAGTCTTACAGAGAATATTAGAAGGAAAATCACTACCGAAGGAATCCAACATTCCCAACACGGCCGACAATAACTCGAACATCTAGCGACCAAGCACAAGCACAAATCAAAGAAGAAAAACACATACACTCTACTACCTAAAAAAAAAAAAAATGACCGGAGTCAACAACCACTGGTCATTAATATCACTTAATATCAATGGACTCAATTCACCTATAAAGAGGCACAGACTTAGAGATTGGATACGAAAACATGATCCAACATTCTGCTGTTTACAAGAAACACACCTCAACCACAAAGACAGACACCTACTCAGAGTAAAGGGTTGGGAAAAGGTTTTCCAAGCAAATGGACCTAAGAAACAAGCGGGTGTGGCCATTCTAATATCTAACAAAATCGACTTCAAACTAAAATCAATCAGAAGAAATGGAGATGGACATTTCATACTCATAACTGGAACAATTCAACAGGAGGAAGTCTCAATCCTGAATATCTATGCCCCTAATATAAAGGCACCCACTTATATAAAAGAAACACTTCTAGAACTCAAGGCAGTCATCAAACCACACACACTAATAGTAGGAGACTTCAACACACCTCTCTCACCAATGGACAGGTCAATCAGACAGAAACCAAACAGAGAATTGACAGATTTATTGGAGGTATTGAATCAAATGGACTTAACAGACATCTATAGAACACTCTACCCAAATAGGAAAGAATATACCTTTTTCTCTGCAGCTCATGGAACCTTCTCGAAAATTGACCACATACTCAGTAACAAAGCAAACTTCCACAGATACTAAAAAATATTAGTACCTACCTGTGTCTTGTCAGATCACCATGGACTAAAATTAGAATTCAACAACAATGCTTCCCCCAGGAAGCCAACAAACTCATGGAAGCTGAACAGTCAACTACTAAATCACCCCTGGGTCAAGGAAGAAATAAAGAAAGAAATTAAACTCTTCCTTGAAATTAATGAAAACAAAGACACAACATACTCAAACCTATGGGACACTATGAAAGCAGTGCTAAGAGGAAAGTTCATAGCACTAAGTGCCCAATTAAAGAAAACGGAGAAAGCACACATTGGAGACTTAACAGCACACTTGAAAGATCTAGAAAAAAAAAGAAGCTGATTCACCCAGGAGGTCTAGAAGACTGGAAATAATCAAACTGAGGGCTGAAATCAACAAAATAGAAATAGAGAAAACAATCCAAAGAATCAATGAATCAAAAAGCTGGTTCTTGGAGAAAATCAACAAGATTGACAAACCCCTATCCAAAGTAATCAAACGGCAGAGAGAGAACATGCAAATTAATAAGGTCAGAAATGAAAAGGGGGACATAACCACGGACACAGAGGAAATTCAGAGAATCATTAGATCTTACTATGAAAGTTTATATGCCACAAAGTTGGAAAATGTAAAAGAAATGGACATTTTTTTAGATAAGTACCATATACCAAAGTTTAACCAAGAACAGGTGAACAATCTAAATAGACCTGTTAGTCGCGAAGAATTAGAAGCTGTTATCAAAAATCTCCCTACCAAAAAATGCCCAGGACCAGATGGTTTCAATGCAGAATTCTACCAGAACTTCCAGGAAGAGCTAATACCTATACTCCTTAACATATTCCACAATATAGAAACAGAAGAGTCATTGCCTAACTCATTTTATGAAGCTACAGTTACCCTAATACCAAAACCACACAAAGAAACAACCAAGAAAGAGAATTACAGGCCAATCTCACTCATGAACATCGACACGAAAATTCTCAATAAAATACTGGCAAACCGAATCCAAGAACATATTAGAAAAATTATCCATTATGATCAAGTCGGCTTCATTCCAGAGATGCAGGGCTGGTTCAACATACGCAAATCTATCAATGTAATCCATCATATAAATACACTGAAAGAAAAAGAAAACATATGATCATCTCACTGGATGCTGAAAAAGCATTTGACAAAATTCAACACCCATTTATAATAAAGGTGTTGGAGAGACGGGGGAATACAAGGATCATACCTAAATATAATAAAAGCAATATACAGCAAGCCGACAGCTAACATCAAACTGAATGGAGAGAAACTCAAAGCCTTTCCACTAAAATCAGGAACGCGACAAGGCTGTCCACTCTCCCCATACATCTTCAATATAGTGCTTGAAGTTCTAGCAATAGCAATAAGACAACATAAGGAGATCAAGGGGATTCGTATTGGAAAGGATGAAGTTAAACTTTTGTTATTTGCTGACGATATGATAGTTTACATAAGTGACCCCAAAAACTCTACCAAAGAACTCCTACAGCTGATAAACACCTTTAGTAACGTGGCAGGATACAAGATCAACTCCAAAAAATCAGTGGCCCTCCTATACACAAAGGATAAAGAAGCAGAGAGGGAAATTAGAGAAAGATCACCTTTCATGATAGCCACAAATAGCATAAAATATCTTGGGGTTACTCTAACCAAGGAAGTGAAAGACCTATTTGACAAAAACTTTAAGTCTTTGAAGAAAGAAATTGAGGAGGATACCAGAAAATGGAAAGACCTCCCCTGCTCTTGGATTGGGAGAATCAACATAGTAAAAATGGCAATTCTACCAAAAGCAATCTACAGATTCAATGCAATCCCCATCAAAATCCCATCAAACTTCTTCACAGACCTTGAGAGAACAATAATCAAGTTTATATGGCAAAACAAAAAACCCAGGATAGCCAAAACAATCTTATACAATAAAGGAACTTCTGGAGGCATTACCATCCCTGACTTCAAACTCTATTATAGAGCTACAGTATTGAAAACAGCTTGGTATTGGCATAAGAACAGAGAAGTCGACCTATGGAATCGAATAGAAGACCCAGATATTAACCCACAAACTTATGAACACCTAATTTTCGACAAGGGAGCTAAAGGTATACGATGGAAGAAGGAAAGCATCTTTAACAAATGGTGCTGGCATAACTGGATGTCAACCTGTAAAAAAATGAAAGTAGATCCATATCTATCACCATGCACAAAAATCAAGTCCAAATGGATAAAAGACATCAACATTAATCCGACCACTTTGAACCTGATAGAAGAGAAAGTGGGAAGTAGTCTACAAGATATAGGCACAGGAGACCACTTCCTAAGCAGGACCCCAGGAGCGCAGACAATAAGAGAAACAATAAATAAATGGGACCTACTGAAACTGAGAAGCTTTTGTAAAGCAAAGGACACTGTCAGTAAGACAAAAAGGCTACCTTCTGACTGGGAAAAGATCTTCACAAACCCTTAAACAGATAAAGGTCTGATCTCCAAAATATACAAAGAACTCAAGAAACTAGACACTAAAAATCTAATTAACCCAATTAAAAAGTGGGTACTGAACTTAACAGAGAATTCACAACAGATGAACTTCGAATGGTTAAAAAGCACTTAAGGTCATGCTCAACCTTCTTAGCGATCAGGGAAATGCAAATCAAAACAACTTTGAGATATCATCTTACACCTGTCAGAATAGCCAAACTCAAAAACACCAATGATAGCCTATGCTGGAGAGCATGTGGAATGAGGGGAACACTCATCCATTGTTGGTGGGAATACAAACTTGTGCAGCCACTGTGGAAATCAGTGTGGCGGTTTCTCAGGAAACTGGGAGTTAACCTCCCGCAGGACCCAGCAATTCCACTCTTGGGAATATACCCTAGAGATTCCCTAACATACTACAAAAGCATTTGTTCTACTATGTTCATAGCAGCACTATTTGTAATAGCCAGAACCTGGAAACAGCCTAGGTGCCCCTCAATAGAAGAATGGTTAAAAAAGGTGTGGAACATATACACATTAGAGTTTTACTCAGCGGTAAAAAACAATGACATCTTGAATTTTGCATGCAAATGGATGGAAATAGAAAACGCTTTACTGAGTGAGGTAAGCCAGACCCAAAAAGAGGAACACGGTATGTATTCACTCATAAGTGGATTCTAACCATAATAAAAGGTCTTTGAGCCTATTATTCGTGATCCTAGAGAAGCTAAATAAGATGAACCTGATGAAGATTATTTAGCTATCCGCCAGGAGGTAGGAAATAGACAAGAGTCCCAGGTAACCTCGGGTGCATGGGGTGGGGGGGGGGTGGGAGGGTTGATGGAAGGGGAGAGGGTTAGAGAGAAGGGAGTAGGGGAGGAATGGGGAAAGCTCGGTGGCCTGGGAAGGGGGGGGGAGGGAGGAAGGATGAATATGGGATCAGGGAAGAATATATTTCAACTAAGGGAGTCATTTTAGGGTTTACAGGAGACTTGATTATATATGGGATCCCAGGTCCAAGGAGAGATTTCCCAGATTGTTCTCTGGACAGAGGAGAGGGTGCCTGAACCGGCCGTGGCCCATAACCATACTGATGTATATTTTGCTTATAACCATAGATCCTTCATCTGGCGAAGGACGGCGATACAGACGGAGACCCACATTGGAGCACCGTACTGAGCCCCCCAAGGTCTAAATGAGGAGCAGAAGGAGGAAGAACATGAAAAAGGAAATCAGGACTGCGAGGGATGCTATCACCCACTGATACAAGGGAACGGATCTAATGAGAGTTTACCAAGGCCAGTTGAACTGGGACTGAACGAGGACGTGATCTAACCAGATTCTCGGAATTTGGCCGGATTCTCTGAATGTGGCTGGCCAGAAGTCTTTCTGAAAAGCCATTGACTATGATACTGGGACTTGTTTCCTCTGCATATACTGGATTTTGGGGATCCAGTCTGTTTGGATACTCACCTTCCTGGACCTGGAGGGAGGGGGGAGGAACTTGAACTTCCCAAAGGGCAGGAAACCCTGACTGCCCTAACGGACGAAGAGGGAGGAGGAGAGGGAGTGGGGGGAGTGGGAGGGTGTTGGGAAGAGGGGCGGAAATGGAAATATTTATAATTTAATAAAATTTACTTTAAAAAAAAAAGTACTAGGGCATTCCAACATGGAATCCCACATAAATTAAGAATATATATATATATATATATATATATATATATATATATATGTGTGTGTGTGTGTGTGTGTGTGTGTGTGTGTGTGTGTATGATATTTCTGGTTGTTTTGAGTAATGTAGAAGACAGAAAAATTCAGACTTGGTCATCATTCCACAAACACTGCTGCATAATACTTTTAGTGGGGAAAAATGGCTAAGTGTTTAAAAATCCTGAAGCTTGTCTCATGAAACCCCTTGCCTTGTTAAAGTGTTATGAACTGATGGGCAAGCATTGAACTTGCTTTTCTCTATGTTGGGCTTGAGCTAGGCCCACACAAGGACTTTGAAGTGACACATCATAGTGAGTTTACTCATTATGGTCTAGGATAGTGTTGCACTAAATTTTAAGCCTATTTTGATAAACATTAAAAGGTTCATACTTAATTTTGCTATATTATATTCCAGAGTTATTTGTTTATTCTCCTCTTGGTGACATGTTCCAGTCTTCTACATTTCTCCTCATTGGCTCTCACAAAGTATGCCTCTCTAGGCAGAACAGGCTGGCATTTCATTTGGATCAGATTTGTTTTTCTTTGGCTGTGTTCTCTTTCTGATTATTTTCTTTGATGCCTTTAAGGAAGCTATCTTGGCTCCTGGAGTGTTTACTATGCTCAATACACATATTAATTTCCTTGGCATGAACTTTTCCCTTAACTTGTTTGTTTAGAACAATGCCAGCAATGGCCCCAATTTGCAGATGCTACCAGCTTCTGTGGAAACTGGAAAGTTCCTTTGTGAACAGACTTCTGTTACCTCCACACCCACTTCATCACCCTTCACAGAAATTCTCATATATGTAGCCAAGGAAGAAATCCATGTTTTGTGAAAGAAAGAATGAAGTGTTTACTTTTCCTTTGTCTTCATTTTGGTGAATTCCTGGAAGAAGGTTCTGGTCAAAAGTTTCACTTGAACCCTTTTAAAAAGCAGGACTTTACTCTCTCTACTGCTCTACTGTCAGAGATGAAGAGGGAAAAAAAACACCACCATTACACTTCTAACTGAAAATCATGGACCTGTGCTCCCTGCATGCTTCTCTGAACCTGCGGTCAAATGTATTATTGTTCCTTGATGTCTTATAACAGCCATGAGACAAGGAAGACGGGAGGAAGTAAAGAAGGTGCCATCCTTTCCACCAAAGCCTACAGAATAGAAGCAGCCTCTCTCTGGAGTGAAGGTATCTCCCCTGCTGTAGGAAGCCCTGGTCCTTCTTGCATACCTGCTTGAGTTTGTGATCATTCTAAACAGACACAATTTTGAATGGGATCCAAGAATAAAGGGTAGTAAGAGAAAGTAGGCTACACAAGGAGACACCAGTAGACACTGAGATTTTCCTGCCTGAAAACTGAACTATCTTTTTCCTTGATCATCAGCTGGTCCTGTTGACCCAAAGAAGACTTGCTTTCCTTCAGGAGAGGAAAAAAAAAATGAAACGACAAAGAAGCGAAGTGAACAGTTCTCTTTGCTTTTTAATTAAAAGATGCTGCATGTTTAAATGGATAAAAGAAAAGCTGATTATAAGCTGGTATGGCTGTGCCACTCCTGTCTTTCCTTGGGGCCATTCTGTTCATCATTTCCCTTATTTCTTCATTCTGAGCTGCAGTGTTGAACAATTCACTGCTGAGATCCCAGGGTTAAGTAGTGTGGGAAATCACTTCAGCTTAAGCATGTTACGTTTGGATGAGGACACAGAATTCTAGAAGAAATTGAAACTCACAGTTGTGCTTAATTGGCTTTAACCCTTCAGCATATTGTGCTGAACTACACTGGGTAATACCGTATCCTGCTACGCTGTGCAGATGCTAAGATGTAAAACCTGTTAAATGCAAACAACACTTGTCATTCCATCAACTATTCAAACTGTCAAAGATGTATCAGCCAACCCTAACTACCCTCTGCAGGCAATCTGGAGCCAGCCTGCTGTTTAATAACCAGCATTTAACAAGAAATAACACGTAGATGTGGCATGTGGTTTAAAACATTGTGTTAAGCATCATTAAAACTCAGTCTCCTAAGAACCTTATTAAAAGAGTTATTTCCTTGCTATACTAAAACATTTCACTGTGACTGTTTCGATCTAGCTGCTAACAATACAAACAAAATGCCTCTTAATTTAGCATCCCGCTAGAGGGCCATTGTGACTGTGGAACTGTAAAGGCAGGGAGAAAAAAAACCAACCCCAAACCACCCTTGCCAAATCCCCAGCAATCAGTGAAACTGAAGCACTAGGGGGTTCTGAGTTTCAGATTTATTTTTACAGCTTTCTTCTTCTTCCTCTTCTTCTTCTTCTTCTTCTTCTTCTTCTTCTTCTTCTTCTTCTTCTTCTTCTTCTTCTTCTTCTTCTTCTTCTTCTTTTATGTGCTGTGTGTTATTATTTGGGGCTGTGCCTTTGTTGGTGACTGGCAAGGAAGGTTGTTGGTGACTTAGAAATGGGCCCTGTTTCAAGGAGTCAGCATTTTCTAGTCGTGAGAGGAATTGGTGGAGAAGTCAAGCAAATATCCACATGGAATTCCCAAGGAATTCATGTGGCCTTGATGCTAATGTTTATTTGAAAAGAAAATGAAATTTGCTTACCCCACAATCAGCCTAAAATCCACCCACCCTGCTATTACTCAAGAAAATACATGCATAGTTATATCAATTAATGGAGGTAATAGTTTAAATCTTCTATGACAGAAGAGAAAGGCAACCCAATTCAGTTTCAGCTCTTCCTCCTTAGAAAATGTGTTGTCAGTTTGCCCTGCGCTACTATTCCGAGCACTTCGCAGAACAGCTTCAGAGCTGACGATGTGGACAAAGCAGGACAATGTGTTGACAGAGGGTGCTAATGAGTAGACCAAGGAAGATCTCAGTGTCATTTTTGGAACCTCAAATAGTTCCTGTAACCTGCATAACATAAGTGAATGAAAAGATAAGAAGGTATTCAGGATCAGCTTAAGGGGTCTTGCCCTTTTCTTTCCTTGAAACTGGACTAAAATGTCTGTATGTGTGTGTGTGTGTGTATAATGTATGGATATATATATCCATTTATGTGTGTGTATGCATATATATGTGTATATATATATATATATACACATATATATGCTGGGACAAATCAAGATTAAGACTTCTACTTTCATGAATATTGTTTATCCAAATGTTGAAGGAAGAAGAATTTATACCCTAGCTGTGTACAAGTTCATTGCATTTTTACTAAAATATGCAGAGTTGAGGAACGTAGATCTTGAGATACAAAATATATTAATAGTTTCTAATCAATGAGTCAACATTCATTTGAGTGGTTGGATCACAAATATAACAATAGCCACTTATTGAGTCAGGCACATTTTTTGTAATGATGTTTTAATAATGTGAACCAAGAAAGTTTTTACATTAGATGGTAGGGTATATGCGATAATGATCTTTCTCTTGTAAATTTTCTCTGGGAAGGTTTAGATTGCACAGCTTCTTTCAAGGTATCATGGTTATGTTTACATTTCTTCAGGAAAGGAACACACCCAAGCATGTATATTTATATAATACATTCCTCCTCAAGCTTAAGGAAAAGACCCATCAAAGCTTCGTTGGTGAATCATGCGTTTCTCATCCAGTTCTATGTGAGAGCGCTAGCATAGCCTCTTGGAAAACTGAACTCCGTACTTGGGAGGGACACCTCAGCACTATTCCTGGTGCCCATTAGAGGACAGTGACACTCTCACTCTTTCTCTTATGTCTGAAGAGAGGGACTATGAATTCACTACCTGTCTTTCTATCACATTAAAACAGGGCCCAGTAAAATCTGCCAGTTGATTCCCAGGAGGCCCTCTGGGGACAGAGCCATTAGCGAAGTGCACAATTTAATTAGAGTGTAGAGTGTGAAATCTGTTCGGAGTTGTGAGGGATGAGATCTTATCTACAACCAGCTGTGGCTTCCTTTTGAAATACCTCTGAGTCCTGTCCTTCTGTGACATTCTCTTGTATGCCATTTTGCAGGTACAACGTTCATCAACAATTTAGAGATGTCAAACTGTTGTTTATTTTGATAGGAAATGTGTCTTCTAAAGTCAACTTAAATAATCATAATCTTGTCATTTGGAATTACAAATTTAATGTAAATTAGGTTTTTGTGCTTTAATCTTTATAAGCAAAGTCTCACATCTATATTTTGATAATTTTCAAGAAATGAAAAAGTTACAATATACATTTTATTCTAGTATTCATATGTGATTTTAAAAATTAAAAAAGTTCTCCATGCTAAAATGCAAATTTTCATTCATTAAATATCAAATACTAGAATGTTTATTTAAATGGAATATTAGTATTACAAATACAAAATTATAAGGATAGAGATTTTGATGTCAAAATAATTATATAAATGGAGTTGAGAGATGACTTAGCAGTTAGGAGTATATATGGATCATGCGAATGACCCTAATTTAACTCCCAGGATCCAAGTCAGGAGACCCACAACCACTTGGAACTCCATCTCCAGGAGATCTGACATTTCTGGCCTCCATGGGTACCAGCATACAAGTGCATCATACCTACATTCAGGGACACACACTTAGTTAAAGGAAACAGAATAAATATTTAAAAAGTAAATTGTATAAATGTCAAGGTGAAATGCAAAGGACCAGAGAAAAACATGTCTGTTCATATGAAAAATTCTTTTTACTCACTGCAACTTTAGCTGAGAAGATATCTTCTTAGTAGAAGAAACAATGTGCATAGCAAATATACAATGGCAGAACACTGAAGGAGCTTAGGACGCTGGTCACTATAGCTTAAACTGCTAAGGAGTTAAATGATATTGACGGAGGTAAATGATGATGGATTTTGAGGTCTACAGCATGTACGACAGTAAATGTGGTTAAGATGATCACAATTTTCAGCCATCTTGAATGATAGGGAATCAAATTTGAGCAGTTGAGAAGTGTATAGAACTTAATCTTGAATCTGAGATTTTGGATGGAGGCCTACTTGTGTAAATTAAATATGCATTATATTGACAGGTAGAATGTGACTCTGGTAGTTCGGCAGAGTGTTGACAAGTATCTAAACTAGTGTACCCCAAGTCAAGAAAAGTATGAAGATAATCGCTGGAGATACAGTGAATAGAGCTCACAATATTTAAGAACTGATTAAATATGAACTTCACAGAGGGACGGATAAAGATATTGGGAAAGGGTTGGCTTGACCCTCATGTTCCTTTCAGTAATTGTCTGTACCCCAAGAAGATCTAACGAATTTTCTCAATCTATCCTTCTAAGCTTTCTGTTTTATTTTCTAAAAATTAATATGGACTATTACTCCCTGGTTTTCAGGGGTGACTCTTGTTTGATGGCACCTAATACATGGAGCTATCATTTATTTGCTTCTTAGCTTCAGTAGGAAATCTCTTTCTACGATTGAATCTCATTTTTCTTCCATTACCATGTCTCGTGATTGCCAAATACTATTTAATTGTCTTATGCCTTTTGAAATCTTTTTGCTCCTCTTCATTCCCATTGTCATGAAGATCTATTGAAGTCATTTTTCATTGATCTCCTTCTGGTCTCTTTCCCAACACTGATATGCAATGCCGTTTCAGATAAACACCTATGTATAAGAGAAATTTTTCGTTTCGGTCTTTGATCTCTGTCCCCTCTTGACCTCTCAAGTCATTTTGTTCTAATCTCTACACTCTATATCTACACCACAACTGTGCTTCAGTTTTACTAGCCGTAATTTCTTATTGCAATGACTTAACATATTCTTCTTGCTATGCTGAACTGATTCACTTGTTATGCCAACTCTTAACACAAAAAATTCTTGTTCGTGTTTCACAAATCAACTTAGATATTACTTAAACAAAGAAATTTATGAGCCCAGTAGAGCTGAGTGAGATTCTAGTAATTCACTTATGTAATGTGGAAGACTATTTTGATATATACCTGAATTAGTAGTGTTAAGACCATGCAAGTGTGTAGTATGGGAGTATAACATTTCAGAGCAAGGATGATCCTAGGAGAAGAAATAAAACTGAGTACAGAAAAATGTAATTAGCAGTTAGCAGTTAAGGATTTGTGGAGCTTGTTTGTCACCTGCATCGGATGTAAAGAAACTTAAAGGCTCCAAGATGAGAGCACCTAAGTATGGATTAATAGGGCCAACAAGGTAGCAAAGTCAGTTATGAATGTGCAGAAGACAAATCGAGAATAGCACAGGCTGCTTGCAGGAACACTCAAGAAGAAATAAAAATGTTGTGATGCAAAGAACTAAAAATAGCAATGAGTAGCTAGTATAATGAAGAGCAGGTATTTGGCCTGGTAGAATATGGAAGAAGAGAGAGAGAGAGAGAGAGAGAGAGAGAGAGAGAGAGAGAGAGAGAGAGAAGAGAAGAGAAGAGAAGAGAAGAGAAGAGAAGAGGAGAGGAGAGGAGAGGAGAGAATAGGAGAGAAGAGGAGAGAAGAGAAGAGAAGAGAGAGGGAAGAGAGAGGGAAGAGAGAGAGAGAGAGAGAGAAAGAGAAAGAGAGAGAATAAGTCCAGTAAGTAAACAGATATGTGGAATGATTCAGGGAAGAAAGCAGTAGAGTATAAAGAAATTAAAATTTAGTAATATTTATCAGACATGAAGGATGAGAGGAAGAGAAAGAATTTTTTTCATCTAAATGGGAAATTTATATTATAATCAGTTGCTGATAAAGAACAGGCCTCCATATAGTTAGGTGCTAGTATTGTCTCCTGCTATTTAATTTCTTGCATTGAAAATACAACAATTAAATAGGCTTCTCTGTATAAACACAAAGAATAGAGACAGTGCGATTTTACTGTTGGTGATAGAGGCTGCCAGCTATGCCTACAGGCTAAATCTTGTTCCACAGTTGTTTTTGCAATGATCATGATCTGAGAACAATTTACAAGGCTGGAAAATATCACAGGAAGAATAACATTTACATTAGCTGCTTTATAGTGCGTTGCACTCTGCCCTAAATCTTTCCACTTGCTAGCTTACTTAACTTATACAATCATGCTATAAAGTTGTCGAAAAAATGGAACTTGCTAGACATCTTAAGTGATTAGGCAAAGGTCATACAACCAATGAGTAGGTCACAGCCCAAACCAAAATTCAGGAAGTCTTACTGCAGTAACCTTATTTCTCACCTATTTCTTATATGAATATTTGCCCAACCCGTGTAGGATAAAGAGAGAAAAATCTATTTTGGTTAATTTTAAGAATGCCATTTGCATCTTGTTACAGAGAAGTAAAATAAGGCTTAGAGGAAAAAGTGGGACCCTATTTTCAGCATGATGTCACAGAATTAATTTTAAATATCAATCAAATAGACTCTCCCACCAAGAAGCATTCTACTGTCTTCAGCAGTAAAACTGTATCATAAAAATTATTCTTTTTTATTATATTTTAATTAAGTAATTAATAATATGTGGATATTTGTTGGTGCCTCTTTTTATATAAATAATCTTTATAGTATCCTAGATCTTGTATGTTGGTCCACAAATTTACATATTCACTAGGTGGTCCTTTATAGGAAACCTGTGGATGAGAGAAATAAGCTGCAAGTTAATCACAATTTAAAACGGGAAAAAAGTAGTGTGTATAAGACAGTGACTATTTTGGGTACCTGATAAGACCAACTTATTATTTTTGCACTCTAAGTATTTATGTCATTTTTCTCTAACTCTTGGTTTCTCACTAACTGGAGTAACCAGACTGGGGTGAGTCCCTCTGCGGGGAGATTTCTTTTTCCACAGGGGTTTGTCCATGGGGAAGAACATCTGTTCTTGCTGTCTGAGGTTTCCTTGTTAGCTTGGTTCCTCCCCAGCAACCAACATCAATTGTCCTTTGTGCATATACACACTTCATTTCTGCCAAATTCACCAGATGCTAGTTACATTTCTGAGAAGAGAAGATGGGCATGATCCAAAATCTTAGGGAAGTTATCTCCTGCCAGAACTCACCTGAATTCTGTAGGGAAACACTCACAAAGCAAAATCCACTGTAAGTCTTCTCGCTTTGACAAATTCAATGTAGATTAAATATTTTACGAGTGACTCCAGGCTTTTGTAATTCTATAGAATAGGAAGGAGTAGAAAGATAGTTTGTCTATAAAAGTGAATCTTATGGCATTCTTTTTATGTTTCTGCACATATACAGGTCAAACTGAAAATGAACTTGATATGATTGATGTAAACGTCTTGATTAAACTAAATCAGTCATCTCCTATTATTAAGAGATGGCATACCAAGGAGAGACAATTGTATTTATCCTGCCATTTGAGAGGACAGTCTCAGGACATAGAGAACCAAAGAGGAGTTCCCAAAAGAAACTGAAAGAATAATCGACTATCGTTATTATCTTTTTTTCTCCTTACATCTCTCTACACAGCTCTTCATCAGCTGATTTTGAAGGCAGAAGGTACCAGGTGTAAAGCAAGTCAAGAGTGGGCCTGTAGTAAGGCTGCAGTTCTGAGAAATGCCTATCATCATTCTGATTTCAAGATTTTGTCAATAAATATTCACACTGTGTTACACAACCTCCCCTTAACTTGGATATATAATACAGCAAGTGGAACCCACTAGTATTTTCTTATGGTTAGTGGGTGAGTATTCTAGTGTCATGGGGGCAAAATAAAGAGTCAGACCAAGGAGTGATTCTTTCAAAGGGCAGAAAACATAAGCAGATTAAATAAACAGGAATCACAAATGAAGCATTGTTCTTTTTTGGTTTCAATTCTACAGCAGATGGTTGAGTGAAAAGCTCCTACAAATGCAGAATACTGATCGAATAATGGAATATTATCCGTGTAACTCATTTAGAATATGTAATTAGGCTTAATCCTTTGTTATATGCTCAAATACCTAAGAAAATAGCAGCTTAGATTTAAAGTTGGTCCAGGAACATTCAAAGACTTTCAAATTTAGGCTTACAAATTCTTGTGTAGAACGATAGCCTATAAAAGAGGCATACATAATAAGTTTAAAAAAATCACCCCAAATTACTTATTTCTAGGAGAACTGACAAGATTGACACCAGAGAGCAGTTGTTTTAGAAATCCTATTCCACAGTATCGTAGCAACAAAAAAAGTGATCATAAATTTTCAGCATGTGTTAGAAGGAATATGACATGCTCATAATCCCAAATACTACATATAAATTTATATATGAAGAGAAATTGTGATAATAATGTTATAAGAATACAGAAATCCTGGTCAGAGTACAAAAAGAGCAAGAAAGGAATGACAACAAACCCAAATAGCATGCTTTTGTTCTGTTTGAGAATGTTGCAGATTCTAGGACAAAAAATTATTTGAAAATTGGTTCAGTCTGCCATTTTTCTTAAAGATGATTCTATGTTCTAAAGTTCAGTAGTTAATAGAATAGGTATTTATTCCTTTAAGAACCTCATCAGGTCCATCAACTAAGGAATTCTATAATGAGATCAAATAAGATCTAGCCAACGTTTGGCTAACTAAATTGTCTATATTTTTCCACTAATTTATTTGTAACTAGATCTCATTTTTTTATAATTTCTAAAACTTGGTTTATTGATACAAGCCTACCTAACATGACTACAAGCTTGACTATTATAGATTTCTCTGTATTAACCTATATTTCTTAATGATACATTACATTTTTAATGAGCTGCACAAACACACTACCTTAATCAAGAGCAAAAATAGACATATAACAAAATTGACCTTATATTTGTATCAATAAACCAAGATACATACCAATGCGAATTATTCATAACTATATCATATACCACCTTAAATGTAAACAAACATTTAAAACAATCATTTAGGGAATTTGGGCAGAGTTCTTTCCAAACTACTTCCTGCTGTTTATTGGCCAAAGTAATTTTGGGGGTTTACATTGAAAGACCCCCGAAGGATGTCTTCCTAGCGAGAGAGGCCCCAAACCCACAAACCCGACGAAGCCACACTTACGGATGCAAACTGCAAGAGGTTTATTTGAATACACAGGTACCTGGGGCGGCAAGGTCTCTCGGAAGATTTGCGCGCCCCCAGGTTGGGGGTGAGGGGTTCTTATAGGAGAGCAAAAGCGCGGGTACAGAAGCAAAAAAGCGTGGTTATGGGGACTCATTTCATTGGTCAGTTTAAATAAGGCTAAGCTGAGTGGCACATTCTTGACCTTTCATCTAAATACCAAGGAGGGGGTTGTCCAGACCCACCTGGATACCAAGGAGGGGGTTGTGCTACCTGTTTTTCTTATCTCTTCCTGCCTTCCTAGCTGGAGACCTGATGGTGGACTGTAAACATCCTGACTCACATCCCGTCACAGGACAAAAGGCTCCCTTCCCCTCCCTTACAGCAAGGGGCCTGAATTGTTTATCTCTAAGGCCCTGCATTCCAGCATCAAAGGGTGGTATATTTCTCTTTTTCCTTTTCAACATCATGACATTTTGAGAGGTCTTGGTCCATCACACCACATTAGTCTGGAAGGGATCCATAGGTTCTCATCTTCTGTGGAAACAAAGGAAGAATTTCTTTTTCAAAATAACATATCCTTAGATTCAAATTTTGAAGTCAAGAAACCCTTAGAATATATATGTTGGTTTAGCTTAGCAGCCCATAAAATGAAATGTCCCTCTGTACTTAGCTCCTTCACAGTTAAAAAAATTCAAAGAAAACACAATAATATACATAATCCAAACTCTCCGTTTATATTCCATCTTTATATGGCTTATTTTTCTTACTCTATTACTTTTTCTACAAGTTTAGTATTTATTTTATAATCTTTACTCCTTTAATATATGACTGTCTTACTCTTTTATATTACATTTACTGTCTTTTTCCTCTTTTTCTCTCTCTCCCAAGCCTACATACATTTTGTAAACACACTGTGACCAATTTAGAGGTCTTTTTTCATCTGAATCTGTCTTTTTTGTGTATCTATAATTATATTCTGAACAGGACCACTTCTTAAAATGCTAAGTGACATTATTAGGGCTACTTTGCCCTTTGGCTCCACCCAGTGCAACATATCTGCGGTCCTTTCATTGCCTCTGAGAGCCTGTCTCTCCACCTCAGAGCCAGAGTTGGGTTGCAGCAGGTTGAGTCTGTGTTGCCATGGAGCAAGTTGTAGTACTCTGTTTACAAATCCCATTCAAATGCTCCGTTACTGAACCTCCCAAAAGAGTCAGAGCCATTTGTGCTAGTGAACCAGGAAGCCTCCATTTAAAAAAAAAAAAAAAGCCACACAGTTTTTGCTGTTACCACCGAGTCAGGAAGTCTTCTCTTAAAAGAGCTAAAGCTTGACACCAGCAAGCAGAACTCATCCCCCTGCCCCAAAATGTGGCTAAAGTTTGTTTTTTATTATCTAGAATTCCTTCCCAAGTCCTCTCAGGTTTTATTTGGATTTTATTTGGATATTGGTGTGCCAATTTGTTGTGGAAGCTGCTTGTTTATTCCCAGCTACTTAGCCCCCAAATAACAACACAGAAACTGGATTAATCAAATAAATCACTGATTGGCCTATTAGTCTAGCTTCTTATTGGCTAGCTCTTACATCATAATTTAACCCATTTTTATTAATCTGTGTATCACCATGTGGCTGTGGCTAAGAGGCAAGTTTCCGTCCTGCATATGTGTCTGGTGGGGCTACATGGCTTCTCCTGACTCCACCTTCTTTCTTCCAGCATCCAGTTTAGTTTTCTCTGACTATCTCTGTTCTATCCTATCACTGGTCAAGGCAGATTCTTTATTCATTAACCAATAAAAGTAATACATAGACAAAAGGACTTCCTACACCAAACAATGACAACAGCAACAACAACAATAATACATATATACCTAGAGCACAGTTTATTTCTGGTCATTTCTTCAGAATTTTTGTCCATATGGATGAATGGAGTCACAGAGATTCTCAAAAGCATTTTCCTTATTTAGCTTTTTATCTTATGAAATATCCAGTAGTTGCTACCTATAAAAGCCACTGGCTCTTTGCTGTGCAATGCATGCATGTTGGATTAGCCAGTTTGAGTTTCATGGCTGGTCTTGAACACTTGTACTATTTGCTGATGCTGTGGACTTCACTATGATTTTTACTTTCGTATGAATTTTATTTCTTAAGGTCGTAACACTCTTTTCTTACTTTGTCAGTTGTACACTCTGGGAATCCTAGTTTGAACCCAAGGACTAAATTGTATACCTGGCCAGGATACTTGAAATAAACAAGATGTTTTAACTGGAAATGTGATCTTTTTCCTTCAAAATCTAACCAATCCTCAAACAGATTTTGAGGTATCTTTCTTTTATTACAAATCATAAAGTTCAAGTGGTTTTACCTCTGCAGCAAAAGTGTAATTTCCTCATTTACCTGAGCATAGGAACAATGTGGTTATGTGTTATTGCTACTGTAAACAGTGCCCAGGCAATCCATGATACATAGTTGTATGGAAAAATGTGTAATTTCTCATAGAATATGAGTATTTATAATCCATTAACAATTCTACTTGTATACATTTATACATATGACACAGAATGTGTGAATGTATATGTTGTGACTAAAGGCTGCATCCTGGCTAGCAGCCATCCGGGAAGCATACAACAGATTAATTCATTGTGATGTTTTAATCATATGCATTTTTAATATGAATTATTTGTTTAATTAACACCTTCTGCCTTAACAAGGGGTGTTAACATATGGAAGCATCTGCTGAGTCTTGCTTCCTGATGTGAATGAAAGAATTTTGAATTTAAACATTTGCCAGATATCTGAACACACATTCAATGGGCTGTGATTGGCATCACTCTCATTTAGCCAAGTGGTTTTGTCTGTTGAACTGTGAAAGGAATCACAATCCATTCTGTGTATATTCGTAGCTCTTGTCTGTAACTCAAGCCTATTGTGGTTTATTATTTTCCTGGTTACCATAACAATAAAATTTGTTAGACACTTTATTAACTAAGAAGAGTTAATTTAAGTTTAAAAAGTTTTTCAAAGCTGTTGCTTTGAAAACCAGATGAGAATCTTCAATGAGTAGAACAGACTTCTGCACATTAAGAGACTATTCATGTTTATTTGGTTCACGTTTTGTGATGATCTTAGAGTGGACATAGTAAAGGTAGAAAGTAAAAGTCATTCAGAGGATAGAAAATAAAAATGTTAAATATAAAGAGAAGTTATAGCAAGTTGAGCTGATAATCATGATTTGATTCAGCATCAAGAGTAGATATGTGTGTTGACCAAAATGATTTCATTGTGTAAATTGTTAGTAGAAGAAATTGATGAGATGGGCCAATAGTTTTAGCCATATCTGTCACAGATTATTGAAGAGCAGAAGCCTCTGATGTGCCTCTGATTGCAAGGATAAAAATCAAATAGACTCAAGAAATAACCAGAAATAAAAGCTAAAATAACTGAGTTTGATTCTCCGAAGCTCTGATACGTTAAGTTTAATGACAGAGTAATTTTAGAGAAAGAAGGCTCACAGTTATAATGTGACATAGAGAAATATTACATTGTATTTCAAATATTTGTGTATAAACATAAATAGTATTAAAGTCCAAAAGACCACAATAGACTCGGTATACAACTCTAAGAATATTCAGAAAATTTCTATAATATAATCAGTCTAACAGACAGGCCAGTTCTGTGAGTTTAGATTTGTACTGTGTCTTTTTTTCAGCATTATTGCCAAAATTTCCTCATTTCAAGATACGGACTAAGTGTGGTCAAATCTCTAAGACAGAAGAAATAAAACAAAACTACTCATTCTTTCCAATATATGTTTTAAATGACAATAAAATAATGCATAATAACCAATTTCTGAAACTCAAGGTTTAAAAACACAATAGATATTTGAAAAACTTTAAGGCTCTAGTATCCATCTCTTGCTGCTATGACACACTGCAAAGTCCCTATACGGATCTTGAGAACCCAATGGAGGAGGTCAGCTGGGATGTTGGGCATAAAGGCATCCAGTCTGATCATTAAGGATCAAGTAGAAGCAAGCAGGAACAAACAGCAAAATAGCTGACATCTAAGGCTTTCAGGTCATATTTGAATGCTTCTGGATGGAAATAGCATATACAAAAAATTCAAAAATATATTTAAAAAAATATCTTTGGAGGTTAGTAAGCCCAGGTTTTACTAACCAGGGGTAGGTAAAATTCTTATATAGTTTATAAGGCAAAAAAGAGACAATCAAACAGCTTGCAATGTGAAAGAAATCCACAAACTCATCAAAAATATTTTAAGATATTAATTTCTATGGCTAAATATTTCTCCTCTAGGACATATTTCTCCCCTTGGCATGAGCATCTGGGGCAGTTCTGTTTCCAAGGGACAACTAATTACCTGGAAATGATGGTAAAGACTTAGAAGATGCTGAGGTATTCTTTTTTCTTTCCTCTCTTTCTTTCCTCTCTTTCTGTCCTTTCTTCCTTTCTTCCTTCCTTCCTTCCTTCTTTCCTTCCTTCCTTCCTTCCTTCCTTCCTTCCTTCCTTCCTTCCTTTCTTTCTTTCTTTCTTTCTTTCTTTCTTTCTATAAAGTGGTCAAGTGAGGTTGGATGCTGACTATGGTGCCTAGAGAGGTGGCATCATCTTTGTGACCATGGGGCAGCAAGCATGTGGGTGAGAAATCATAACCCGAGGAGGGAAGCACAAAAGGACTGAAATATTCCTGATTTTAGAAGATCTCAAAAATAAACCACTAGCTTTAACTGCCTACTTTATTGTATTGTCTTCATGTATTGTCAAATACATGAGAGACATGTATTTGATGTATAGTTTGTGTGTGTGTGTGTTTTGTTATTTGTAGTCACATTTATTCCTATCACCCTGTCCTTAGAGTTCTTCAAAAGATGGCTAAAACATCATGCCTATGAATATGTGTGATCTTTCTCCAGCCCTGTAAGACTATCTCGGAGAAACTCTAACCAAACAAGTGGAAGACTTGTATTACAAGAACTTTAAATCTTTGAAGAAAGAAATTAAAGAAGACACCAGAAAGTAGAACGATCTCCCATGCTCTTGGGTAGGTAGAATTAACATAGTAAAAATGACAATCTTACCAAAAACAATCTACAGATTCAATGCAATACCCATCAAAATCCCAGTAAAAATTCTTCACAGACCTTGAAAGAACGGTACTCAACTTCATCAAAATCAAAAACCCAAAGATAGCCAAAACAATCCTGCACAACAGAAGTACTTCTGGAGGCATCACAATCCCAGACTTCAAACTCTACTACAGAGCTACAGTACTGAAAACAGTCTGTTATTAGCATAAAAACAGACAGGAGGACCAATGAAACCAAATCAAAGACCCGGATATTAATTAATCCACACACCTTTGAACACCTGATTTTTGACAAAGAAGCAAAAAATATCAAATGGAAAAAAGAAAGCAAATTTAACAAATGGTGCTGGGATAACTGAATATCAACATGCAGAAGAATGAAAATAGATCCACATCTATCACCACGCACAAAAAGCAAGTCCAAATGAATCAAAGACTTCAACATAAAGTCAGCCACACTGAACCTCATAAAAGAGAAAGTGGGAAGTACACTTGAACACTTTTTCACAGGAGACCACTTCCTAAATATAACCTCAGTAGCACAGACACTGAGAAAAACAATTAATAAATGGGACCTCCTGAAACTAAAAAGCTTCTGTAAAGCAAAGAACATGATCAACAGGACAAAATGACAGCCTACAGAATGGGAAAAGATCTTCACTAACCCCACAACACACAGATGTCTGATCTCCAAAATAAACAAAAAACTCAGGAAATTGGCCATCAAAAGAATAAATAATCCAATAAAAAAATGGAATACAGACCTAACCACAAAACTCTCAACAGAGGAATCTAAAATGGCTGAAAGACACGAAAGGAAATGCTCAACATTCTTAGTCATCAGAGAAATGCAAATCAAAATAACTCTGAGATTCCATCTTACACCTGTAAGAATGACCAAGATCAAAAACTCTGAAGACAACTTATGCTGGAGAAGTTGTGGGTTAAAGGAAACACTTCTGCATTGCTAATGGGAATGCAAGCTGGTACAGCACCTTTGGATGTCAGTGTGGTGATTTCTCAGAAAATTAGGAAACATCCTTTCTCAAGACTCAATAATATCACTTTTGGGTACATATCCAAAGGATGCTCAATTGTGCCACAGGGGCATGTGCTCAGTTATGGTCATAGCAGCATTGTTTGTCATAGCCAGAACCTGGAAACAACCTAAATGTCCCTTGACTGAAGAGTGGATAAGGAAAATGTGGTACATTTACACAATGGAATACTACACAAAAGAAACAAACAAACAAAACAACATCATAAATTTTGCAGACAAATGGATGGAGCTACAACACATCATTTTGAGTGAGGTAACTCAGACCCAGAAAGATAATTATCACATGTACTTACTCATAAGTGGATTTTAAACATAAAGCAAAGAAAACCAGCACACAAATGACAATCTCAGAGAATCTAGACAACAATCAGAACCCTAAGAGAGACATACATAGCTCTAATCTTCATGGAAAGTAGAAAAAGACAAGATCTTCTGAGTAAATTGGAAGCATGGGGACTTTGGGAGAGGGTTGAAGGGGAGGGGAGAGGCAGTGGGGAGCAGAGAAAAATGTAGAGCTCAATAAAATCAATTAAAAATTAAAAAAGCACACAAAAAAACAAATCCCCATTTCCCAAAAGAATGTATTTAATAAACCTTGACATCTTTTACATGTTTTAGACAAAAGATGATGATCTTATTTTTATTTTATTGTTTTTGTTTTTGTTTTTTAGAGACAGTGTTTCACTGTAGTTTTGGAGCCTGTCCTGGAACTCACTCTTGTACATCAGGCTGTCCTCAAAGTCAAAGAGATCTGCCTGCTTCTGCCTCTGCCTCTGCCTCTGCCTCTGCCTCTGCCTCTGCCTCCCAAGTGCTGGGACACAAGGTATGCGCCACCACTGCCTTGCTAAGGATGAATTGTTTTTAATGCTTTTTAGATGGTTTCAGAAATGCATTTCAAGCAACCTGCCTGACAGTTGTGCGCGCCACTAGGTTTTCCACCTTCGTTGACTCATCTATCACTATTTCACCTGCTTCAGAAAATTCTCTTTTGGGTAAAATCTCTGTTGCCTTTTGTAGGGAAATCCAACCAACAACGATCGTGGTTATTTTAGGGGTCTCATGGGCAATGCTCCAAAGTTACATAGTAACATAAACATGGGTGTATACACAACTTGTAGAAGAGGCTTGGGCAGAAGGAAAAGAAAATGACAGCAGTCTGTGGTCAGGGTGGTCAGCTTCTTCATATGGAGACATCATATCACAAATATCAAGGATGAATCTTCTCAAGCAGAAGGTGTTCTACACATAGTCAGGTGGGGGCAATGCCAGCCAGAGCTCCTGTCCTGTCCAAACAAGGACTGCTCAATGGAGGGCCTCATTCAGAGGATTAAATGTGATGCTGGTTTAACATGCCATGCTAGGAGATTGCTATAATTCAGAAACACATGGGGACATAAAACTATTTACAGAACATATGGATTCTAATAATACTCCAATTGTTTGAGGCTAGCTTCCTAATAGCACATGGTTCTTCTGTTCTTCAAGAGAAAGGTGCTGGATATTTCACCTTCCAACTTTGGAAAAAAAGAAATTGATGGTAGCCGATAGGGTTTCTCTACTCTAAATATGACTTATTTTCAGCCACTTATTGAGGCACATAAAGTTCAAAGTTAGAAATAGGATGGTGCTGGCAGCTTCCATTCTGCGTGACACACTTGGGACATTTCTATCAAAGTCCTAGTGGTCTTCCTCAGCAAAGGTTTGTAGAAGCAGTACCATTGCCTTGTTTGGGGAAGGTTTCAAGCTTTAAACAGAATATGGATAAAGTAAAATGGATAATACAGAAGTTGGTTTTATTTCCCAGATTTCTGAAATAGTCAAAGTCAAACTGAAAGTAAAACATGTATTGCTTTATTTTCTCTCATTTTTATTATTTCTCTGAGAATTTTATACAACGTGTTTTGATATCCTTACCCTTCTCCTTTTATCTTTCCCAGATCGACTTCCCTTTTCTACACATCCAAGTTTGTATCCTTTTTAGCTCACTAAGAACAGTCTGTGCTGCTCATATACTCCTGAATGTATGGTCTGTAATTGATATATGATCAGTCTACCAGGGACCATATCCTTGATTTTCTTGTTCTTCCTTTGTTTTGTTTTCTTTTGGAAACAGGGTTTCTCTTTCTCTCCCTGGCTGTCCTGGATCTCTTGCTAGAGACCAGGCTGGCCTTAAACTCAGACATTTGCCTGCCTCTGCCTCCTGATGGCTGGGATTTAAATCAGGCACCACCACCACTGCCTGGATCCCATGCGCTTGAAAACTTATTCTTTTTCCCAGTAGTTATCAGTTCTCACTATCTACTTATCTATGGTTTTATATGACTTGAGCTTGTGCGGACCTTGTGTATACAATCTTGTTTACTTTGAATCTGTGTGTGCAATTGTTCCTCTGTGTCTGGAAAACATGGGCTTCTTGCAGTGATATTCTCCCAATTTCTCTTACAAGCTTTTCATCCCTTCTTTGCAACTATCCTTAAGCTTGGGAAGAGGGGGGTTGATCTAAACCTACTGTTTGGGGTTTAACATTCTGTAATTTCCTTGCTCTTTGACTGTTTCTAGTTCTTCATGTTAACTGTAAGCTAGAGCAGAAAGAAGCATTTCTGATGAGGGTTCTGAGATGCATTAATCTATGGGTACAAAGAAAAGGGATTAGGCATAGGTTTAACACTGTGTGCATGTAGCAGAGTAATAGTTTATACTCTATATAACTATTTATAGAGGTTTGCCCCTAGGGTTTATTACTTGTCTAGCCATGGGTTTTTGACCCTTATATTAGTACTAGATGTGTGCTTCATCCTGGAAAACTTAAATCCAATTAGAAAGTGATTGATTGCTCACATGTTTATGGCTCTATTGTACCAGTAGGCCTGTCTTTCCAGGCCAGTAATTTTTATAGGTCTTAGAGTTCATAGCTGGGTAAGGTTGATGACTATTCTTTTCTTGGGTAGAATGCATAGCACCTTCCAGCACTATGAAAGTTTCCAGGTCACTATGAACTTTCTGGTCAGTATCAGCTTAATTGTTCCATGTTCTGTGATTTAAGTAAGCATGCTATGTCTTCAGAAATAGCGTCTTACTATCAAGTTCTGTAGAGTAACCAAGAACATTGTCAATAAACTATAATCTTTTGGGACTGTCTATGAAATCTCAATGGTTAATAACCCCCCAAAAGATGTCTTCTTTTCCTGGTACTGAACTGTTTATTTGTTAGCCTGTCTTATCTATTAGGGACAGTGTTACCCCGTTATAAAGTAGTGACTATTTTTGTATATATGTATGTATATATTTTAATAAGTTTCTACAGTGGTAGGCTCCAGATAGATGTTTCTAAATGATCGTAGGCTTAGTTATCCCTTCCTATAAACTTGTTCTCGCTCTTCCCCTACCACATTTAACCCTTGTTGTTTCATTATTTCACTTTAGAGATATTGCTGTGTTCAATCTCCCCTCCCTTGTAATCTCCTCCCATTACCCTTTACTAACTTCTGAACTTCTATGCGCATTTCAAATGCAGCACATGCACTTAAAAATTGAAAGCTAACATTCTTAAATGAGAAAAAAAAGATTTTCTAAGTTATTATTTTTATTAAATAATATGTTATTAAATATAATTTTACTAAATAACAGTATTTTCATTAAATATTCCTAAATAATGAATATTTTTAATTAAAGTAGAAAATTGCTTTCACTTCCATCTATTTATCTGTTACACTCATAATTCATTTTTCTTAGCAACTGAATAATATTCCATTGTTTAAATGCAGCATATTGTTACTGTCTATTCATCAGTCGATGGACACCTAGGCTGTGAGTAATAAATAAACACAAAATACAGCCAGTGACTATGAAGATTGTTTAACTTTTCCTTTTCTAGAAAATGGGACATGTCTTGCTTTAATATCAGTCTCTACGAGAAAATTTCACCAGAAAAGCTGATTGGTATCAAGAGCATCTAAGATGGGCCTTTTGTACTAGCTCTAGTATTTACGTTGAACAAATCCCCCAACACCCCTGCCCCTTCTTCTAACTGAGCCTTCAGTTAAAATAACCTCCATGGCCCCTTCAAGTCTCAACAGTCTTATCTTATCTCACAAACAGTCCAATGTTTATATAATATTCTAGAGTTGATAGTACATACTAATCATATTCTTACATTAATAAGATGAGTCATTTTTGGATATTTACAAAAACATTTAATTATCATTTTACTCCCCTCAAATGCATATTTAGTTTAGACACTGAGGTATAGATTCATGTATTGTTTAACACAAATGCTCTGGCTGTTTTTGCTGAATGATAGTCTTGGGAGACTGAAAATTCTAAGATGAAAGGGAGAAGCCTGGGAGTCGCAGCTTGATTTTAGTCAGTCAACTAATTTTGCAATTGTCAGATGCCTTTCTCTTCACATTCATGAGAGATTTCAATAGAGATGCTTAGCACATTTTTACCATATGATTACAACTTTTATGGTGTTTGAAGACATTTCTTCTGGAGGAACAAATACAACAGATGCAGAAATCACACACAATAACAACAATCTGTGCATTTTAAATTATAAAGTACTGTGTAAATACATTATAACTAAATTATAAATCATATCATTTTGAAAATGTTCCCAATATTTCTACATTTCAAAAAAAGTAAACATCACACTGGTCACTTTGACATGTTGAAGGTTAGAAATATTGGGAACAGTTTCAAAATGATATGATTTATAATTTAATTAGTGACCAGTGTGATGTTTACATTTTTTAAAATTCTTAATACATTTTCCATTAGTCAAAAGGTAATATTAGACACTTACTGGTGTCTGAATTTACTAATGTGTCTGTCTGTCCCAGGCAATGATGACTTGCTACAGTGGATGGTGTTGCAAATTATTCTAAGCCATTGCTTGATGTTTGATGAAATGTTAGGCTGCTATAATGAGCACCACAAGCATTGTGCTAGCCCGAAAACAGTGGGGTGGAAGTGGTGATCATGCTTGCATTGTCAGGATGATGGGAGAAGGTATGGAACATTTGTACTAGAATAGAAAAAGTTAAAGCCAGATACTGAGGCCCTCAACATATCAGGACACAGTATGATATCAGTTTGCTTAGTGTCTGTATGTTGCTCCTCACAATATCCTGTTTGGTTTAAGTGAAATTTTAAAGGAGCTCATGGTACCTGGGCTACCTCTGATTTGAACAGCTAATTCTTGAGATTGCAACAGAGAAAATTCTGCATCCTCGTGCCAAGTAGAGCTTGAGTCATTACGTTTTGATAGATTTTTATTGAAATGCTTTCCTGTCATACAATACACCCCAACCAGTTTCCCCTTCCCCACTGCCCCCAATTCTTCTTATGTCCCCACTCCCTCAGACCCACTCCCCTTGGTTCTCATTCCTTTTAGCCAGTGATCAAAGTTTGGAGTAAGACCATTGTTTTAGTCATAGTGCCAGTGTTCTTTACAGTGTGCATGGATGAGAAGTCAAGATGTAGGGAATGATGAAAGGTAAGCTATGCGTGGTAAATTGCATATTTTCTGCAATTGTAGCTAAAATCCTGTGCCCATGTCAACCTGATCCCTGTGTACAGATGGCAGCGTTAGATTCAATGAGGTGATAAAAAAAATCAGCATTAGAATATGGGTTCCCCAGAGTTGCACTCAATTGCTTGGTTCACTGAGCCATGTTGCTTCTGAGGTGGTTCTTAACTGAGTCTAGTATTTTGCCGGCATTTTTAGACATTTGTCAGGCAAAGTAGAGAGGTGGTTCATGTGAACATAACCCTAACCTCTCTGAACAGTCATGCTTCCTAAACAGATGACTTCGAAATAAAGTAGTAACATCTACTGATCTGCACTTACTAATCCCATATAGAAATAAACCAGGTAAGGACTGGAAAGTGATGGATACAATGTCCTTTGTGGCTTACTTGAAGGTTTGTAGGCTGGGTTAATGTCTGGCTTTCTCCTGCCCATCTTCCTCTCTTGTCTTGTATGTCTGCTTTAAAAACCAATGATCACTTTTATGTTGATTCATGCAGCTTCTGTGATCCAAGTTAGTCACGTTTGTTTGCATCTTTATTATTCCAAATTCAGCCCTAATACACAAACTTCTTCCCAAAAGAACAACTCAAAGTGAAAACGGCTGTGACCAGTTTTCAGTTTCATACCACCTTGACAGTCATGGAGGACTCAGCATAGTTTAGAGGCCATCTGTTCGCTGCTGGCCAATGCTATTGACTTTAGAAAATATCTGAAAACAGAGACTGCAGGGTTTTTTTCTCTTCCAATTTTCCCACATAGTCCTTCTTCTTTATTTCATTAAAAACAATTAAGCATATTGCACTGGTGGAGATTAATACCGCAAAATGTCAATGGTGTGTCGGCTTTGAAAAAACTATTGAGCTGCAGAGTAAATAGCAATACAATGAAAATGCCCTGGCACCTTGCTTGCAGGTTAAAGAGGATCTGTGAGAAGGCAGGAAGAGTAAAGAAGGAAATAATAATGGCTGATTGTGATATTGATTTTGTAGTTTGTTTCTAGAAACTCTATTGGATATTTATACACAGAAAACAAAGCAGACCCTAAAAAAAGATGGACAATGATGGCTGGCAGCTACAGTCCTTGATGGAAGCAATGGTCCTGGAAGCCCTCCTAAGAGAGTGCTGGAAATGAAATAGTAACTAATAGTGACCTTTCCTTGCTCTGTCCTTCAATCAGTGGAGCAAGCTGTTCTCCTCCACAGCCTGAACTGCCTTGTCGTTCCATCATGAGTAATGTGCTGTTCTCCTCTAAGTCTGGATTCTCTAAGAAATTCCTCAAGATGCAACAAAATATTAACAAACAGAAATGTAATTTCCTGTTTAGGCACAGGGCATAGGAACCTGTCAGTGCACCAATCTGACTTACTTTTTGTTTTTGTAAGGCCCTTGTGCTCGCCATGATGGAATTTTTGTGGGGTTTTTATTTATTTATTTTTTAGATGACTGTTGAATGAAGTAGAACGGTGGCATCTAATGTATAAAATCACACAGAACCAAAACCACAGTGCCCTTAGAGTTTCTTTGAACACAACCATGCTCATCCGTCTCTGTATTTGCCATAGTGGCCTTTGTAATACGGTGACATTGCTGAATAATTGTCAGGGAGCTTATGATTGCCCTGAGAGATTATAGCCTTTACTATTTGACCTTCTACAGATAGTTTATAGCTCCTGGGATAATGATTAATAAACAAGTTCGAGGCTTCTGTTTTAAATCTGTTTTTTCCTCTTATTTATCAGTTATCAAAAAGGAAAGAAAAGTAAGAAAATAAAAGGAAGAAAGTTGCAAGCAGTTGATCTTTATTCAAGAATTCTAAGAGTTTTCCTTCATTTTTTTCATTATAGGAGATACTGGAGAATCAATATGGGGAAGAGAGAGACAGAAGAGAAGACGAAGCAAGTAGGGAAGAAGAAAGGGGAAAATAGAGCAGAAGACAAGAGAGGTGAAGGAGGAGGGGAGAGATGAGAAAAAGGGTGTTCAGAGCTTGAAAACGCTCTATTTTGTAGAGCAATACAGCATCTTAGAAATTATATCAAGAGTTGATATGATGAATCAGAAGAACTGATTCTTTTCTCCTAAGGTCCTCTCCTCATTATATGGGGTCCACCCAAAATGTTGAGGACACTCTATATTGTTTGGCTAAACATTTCTATGGATGAAAATGTTAACGAACTCCAAAAAAGCACCTAAAAAGCAACATCCAAACTTAAATTTGACCCAACAATGGTACATAAGGACTAGCAGTGGTGATGCATACATTGACTACCACAGCCTAGAATACTATGCTAAAGTTTCAAAACTCATCTATCAAAAGCACTGGTGGATAAAACCTCTATTTAAATAAAGCAAGTTGAAGTACCTTGCTTGTTTCCAGTTTAAAATTTATAAACAAAATAAATATACAAGAAACAATATTGGAAATAAATTTTAATTAGGAATTATACCAACTAATACATCTACACATTTTAAAACACAGAACATATGTAAGATCTTAGCTCTTAAGGACTCACAGAGATGGTGCCAACAATCAGGGAGCCTGCATGGGTTTGACCTACGTCTTCTGCATATATGCTGTGATTGTATAGCTTAATCTTTTTGTTGAACTCTTAACAGTGGGAGTGTGGGCTATCTCTGACTTTTTGCCTATTTTAGGGCCCCTTCGTCTCCTATTTGGTTGCCTCATTCAGTCGTATTACAAGGGGAGGTGCCAGGTCTTAGTGTAACTTGATATATCATGTTTGGTTGATAACCCTCGGAGGCCTGCGCTTTACTGAAGGGAAAGGAGGAGGAATGGATATGGGAGAGGAAAGATGGGATGGGAGTTGGGAGGGGGAGAGGCAGGGTAACTGTGGTAGGGTTGTTATGTATGAGAGAAGAATTTTTTTAAAAAAAATGATTTACCCACAGTTATAGGAGTGCTGCCTGCTGGTGACCATAATATTTAATCTAATGCAGAATGTCAAATACTCTTGGAAGAGAAATTCAAACTCCACTGTATACTTAGATCATCATTTGTTATGCAATAAACATTAACAAGTATCTATTAAAAATGCCTAATATTGTTAGATTTATTTTCTGAGCACAATTCACCTTTATATCTCTTTTATATGAATATTGTCCCAATTGCAGCAACATTCTAAGGTAACAGCCCATTTTAAATAAATAGACAGGGTGTTGTTTGATTACTAGTGGCTTAAGCCATTATGATGTATCATTGTATAATATGTGCTATTCCACAACATAAATTACATTGCAAATACATAGTCTATTGCACGCTATACATAACATGCAATGTACAATGGTGTAGGTCCCACTGTGAAGTACAAATAGACAGCCTTATACTTACTGATATAAACTTCAGCTTTTCCTTGTTCATATTCATTGCCCTGTGACTTGTTTTGGATTGAATAAAGGGAATTTATCACCAGATCATGAATATCACTACTACTAAAAGCTTCTCTCTGGTATTTCTATTATCCCTGCAAACACTGAGAAGGAAGGGAGCAAAGACAATTTTCTTTCAGTTTGTCTGGGAGTTAGAAATCATGATTTCCACATACTTTAATGCTTCTAGAACCCCCCTGAGACACAAATCAGACTCCAGAGTCTACTTTTATCCCTGTCTCCTGAGTTCTAGTTATACTAACTTGTTACAATCTTTAAAAACTTCTACCCTCTACTAATCCCTTGAGAGTCAATTCTATCGATTTATTAGAGAGAAACACTTGTGTCCTATCAGCAAAACCTCTTTCCATATCATCATGCAGAAGGTATGTATAGATATTTTCTTTTTCAACAAATCTTTCTATTTTTTTGTATCTATGGAAGCCTTAAAATCAGAAACATGAAGTAGAAAAAAAACATTTTCTGGCTTCGGGCATGTACTTCCTGCATCCCTTGTGAAATAAACAGTGTTGTTGGATTTAATATTTAAAGCTTAAGTTAAAACATCTAGGAGTTGCTCAATGTTTGTTGTAGAAATTTTACATTTTAGGCATGTTTTGTCTTAATTACTTTCTCTTGATGTAAAGAAACACTATGATGAAAACAACTTATAGAATAAAGCTTTTAATTTGGGCCTGGCTTATAGTTTCAGAGGGCTAGTCCATTATCTTCATGGTGGGGGATATGATTATAAGTAGACAGGCACAGTTCTGGAGATGTAGCCGAGAGCTCATATCTGATTCACAAATTGCAAACAGAGTCAGTCAAGCTCCATCTAGTGTGGACTTTTTGAAACCCAAAGTCATCTCCCAATTTACACACCTGCTCCAACAAAGTCACACCTGCTTCAACAAGGCTACACCTTCTAATGCTTCCCAAACAGTTCTCCTGAGAACCAAACATTCAAACATGTGAACACATGGGGACCTTTTTTATTCAAGCCACCAAAGATATCTAATTGAAGCTTGTGAGTTTCATTAAGTCAATACCAAAGTAAAGCAATCTGTGACTTCCCAAATGTCCAGTCATATTTTTCGATTCTTTGACTTATACAGAGTTTTCTTGTTGTGTGTGTATTGAATATTTTATGTTTTGCTCCCTAGTTTATTTGGAAGTGAGAACAAAATTTCATTCTAAAAAGCAGTATACATAGGAACTGGCATAGATTCTGAGGATAGATACTTGAAATACAGGGTAATTTTTTCCATTCTTTAAAAGGTATATTTTTTGTTTATGTAAATGCTTGCAGTCATTTTCCACGATGGCTTTTTCTACATGACTCCATGTTTGGCTTTTTTCCAGAGGGCAGTTCCAGGTAGTCTGGAGGTGATTACAGCAGTTGTAAATAACAACTTCACATATGAATAAAAAGATCAATCTTATCTGCAGTCCTACTACAATTGTGCTAAGCCTGATGCTTCCAAGTGTTAGCATCAGTATTCTTGAGTTGGACCATGCCCTCAGTCTTGAACCTAAAGCTACAAGGCCAAAAGACACATTAGTCTGATATAGTTGCACAAATAATAGCACTTATTCTGCAACAGAGGTGAATTGAGTCAACGAAAATATAATACAGGAAGGAATATTCTAAAGAAAAGTGATGATGTTCAATGAAGAGAAAGACCATAATATGAGAATAAGGGGAGGCCATGCGAGGAGATCAAATAAACAAGTAGTACACACACACACACACACACACACACACACATGTACATATGTGTATGAAGCAACAATTATTAAAATATAGACTATGAATTTGAGAAAGAGTAAGGAGCTGTACATGAGAAGGTTTAGAGGGAGAAAATGGAAGAGAGAAATGATACAATTATATTAAAATCTCGAAAAAACCATAAAAAATAAAAATAAGTATTTTTAAAAAGGCTTTTATGTTATGAATATACCGAGCAGAGGGTGGAAATCCACATCTCCTCTGAATTCTAGTGTTTGGCTGACACCAAGCATGTGGTGCTTCTTGTTAAGGCAGAGAAAGATATTCTTGCTAAATCATGATCCAAAGAGATGGCCAAGAATTCTGTACAAGGCAGGATATACAGAGGAATCAAAAAGGGAGAGAAATGTGCTAATACATTCAGAGCAAGAGATCTCAGAAGTTTCTGCCATGTGCTCTCCTGGGTCACTTCCATTACCTTCTCTATTTCTGTTGGAACTTTGCAGCAGATGCAGCAGGACAAATTACTGAAGTCTGCTTTCTTATGAGGATATCTTCCAAAAATGTTAGCATGGGGTCAAAACCTCAAAAGAATTTTGTCCAAATATAATACTCATAAGAACTCTTTGGTGCTTTGCTTGCTGATTTCACTTTATTTCCAGGTGATATAATGAAATGCCCTCAACTCTTCCTGTTCTATTTAACCCATGGATCAGGAGTTAGACAAGTTTTAATGATAGATTCTGAGCTTTAGAATCGGTCTCCCTGAATTACCTTACAATGCCACTATAAAAATTAGTTTTACAAGGCATTAAAATATGTTCCCATTATTGTTTCAGTCCTTTATTTGGTTGCCAAGAGTTCTTTCCATGATTCTTCAACTTTTATTCCCCCCTGTATCTTCCACCAGCACCCAGTTGCCATTTCTTCAGCCATTCCTTATTCTATGCCTATGTGGATTCTGTCCTGTGTTCTCCTATTTTTAGATGCTTTTTTTCTTCTCAGCTCCTGTCTTTTGTGAATGAAACGATTGTCATCTCTCTGTTGTCTTAGGTTATTTGTGGGACTCTGCTATGCAGCAGTCATCTTTGTTTATGACTTCCCTTTATATCTCTTATGTGGCATGTGTTGTACATGGAACTAAAAGACCATCAAAGTTGGCCATCAGAGCAGACTCTAGACTGGAGAACTGGGGAGTAGAATTATTGGAAACCCAGCGCAAGGATCAGGATTGTGTCCACACTCTAACATTGCTCCCATCCAAAGTAAATCACTGTAAAGGTTTTGTTTTCCCACTTGTTCAGCAGCATAACCCAATGCCTCCTCTGTGACTTTATCTAAATTTCAATCGTTTCATTTCAAATATTCCAAAACAAAGCTGGTGAATATAAATTTAGCACAACACAAATTCTTAAAAGCTGACTTGGGAATGGACAGAGAGACAAAGATCCTAAGCAAAAGGGATCATTTTTAAAGGAATGTTGAACATTTTCAAAAATATCTCAACCATTTGTCATTCATCTTTTGAGAACTCTGTGTATAACTAAATAAAAAGAAGTATTTTAAAAGGCTTTTAGGTTATGAACACACCTAGCAGAGGGTGGACATTCACATCTTGACTGCATTCTGACCTTTTGCTTACAATAAGCATGTGATATGTTGATGTGGGATGCCCCTCTGTATGCTGTGAATACCATTGGTTAATAAAGAAACTGTTTTGGGCCTGTACAGAGAAGAATAGAGAGAGGTAAGTGGGGAAAACTAAACTGAGTGCTGGGAGAAAGAAGGAGGAGTCAGTGAGAATCCATGGAGCCTCCGCCAGAGACAGACACACTGAAACTTTGCTGGTAGGCCACATCCTCATGGTGATGCACAGATAAATGGAAATGGGTTAAATTAAGATATAAGACTTAGCCAGAAATATGCTTAATCTTTTGGCCAAACAGTATTGCAAATAATATAGTTTCTGTGTGATTATTACTGGAGTCTGGGAGGCTGGGAAACAAACAAGTGATCTCCTGCAACATCATGTGATGCTTCTTGTAAGGATGAAACCATTTTGTGACTGGCTTGTTTGTTTTGGTGATTAGCGCTTGTATATGCTAAATGTAATTGATAATGAATGTGATATATAAGATTCCTTTATAAGGATTTTGCTCTAATGAACACTTATGCCTGAAATGGCTTCTTCTTAAGTAGTTATTGGAAGGTTTGTTTTGTAATCATAAAATCTGTGATTGACAGTGAGACAAATTTGAGTGTTAATGAGTAAATTAACAATGTCCCCAGCTTGACAGACTTACACAAATTCAGACAGCTCTTTCCTGGACATTAAGTTGGTTTTCTTACCATCTGATGATTCTACCAAACAAACCAGAGCACCATCTTCAAAAGAAGGTCCATTTTATTCGCTCCCTGCATTCAAGGTTTTTACATCACAGTTCACTTGCTGTGGAGGCAGAACTCACTGATTTCTGTCGCTTAAGTTCAATTTGGAAGAATGTTATGTCTCTCAATGGAATTTAAGAATACAAGTGCAGTAGTAGGACATAAATTTCTATTCCTAAACAGAATAGATGCCATCAGCTTCCTGATTTGCTTGCTATTTACTTACTCTTCAAAGTCAAGTTGATCACTGTGACTGCTGCTTGTTTTTAAGAACGCATAGATGGGACTGAAGAGATGACTCAGCAGTTAAGATCACTTGTTGCCCTTGCAAACACCCTAGGTTTGACTCTAAGCACCCACATGGTGACTCACATCATTTGTAACACCAGTTTCAGGGAAACTGACACCCTTTTCTGACATCCACCAGCACCAGTAACACTTAAACACCACCCCACGTTATTTAAATTAAAATCTTCATTTTTGCATTCACAACACAAATAACTACTTTCTTGCAGATTCTACACAGATATTAAATGTGCATATATTTTGTCCCCCCTCTCTTGGTGTGTATGTTCCTGCGTATGGTAGGTACACGAACATATGTACATATATGCATGGAGGCCAGAGGACACTTTCTGATGTGGTTTTACAGGTACTATGACTATTTGTTTTGTTTTGTTAAAGACAATATCTCTCAGTGTCCGTGAACTTACCAGCGAAGGTTAGATTGGCTGGCTAGTGAGCCCCAGAGATCTATCTGCCTCTGCTTCCCTTGATATTACCAGCTTTCAAAACCACACTAAACATTCTTATATGGATTCAGGCCCTCAAGGTTTTAGAGAAAGCACTTTAATCAATGAGCTATCTCTGTAGCCCAATTTTCTAACATGATAGATCCAAACTAAGCTCATTTCTTTGACATCACGTAATTCTTATATTGTCAGAGTCATTTTCTTGTTTTCTTGTTCAGAATCTAGTAATGGTCACTATCCAACTCACTTTGCATGCCAAAACCTAATAATAAAGCTGAATCTTAATTTTTTATTCATCTATTTACATTCTCAAATGTATCAATATACATACAAAAATTCACTCACTTTAAGGTTGATCACAAGCATGTTTTCTTTTTAACTACATCACAATTTTCTAATGATTCTTGCCTTTCACTGCAGTAAGTTGTTCTTCCAATCGATGAGAAGAAGGAGAAGAATGAGAAGGATGAGGATGAGGAGAAGAAATAGAGTAGATCTATCAGGTCCTGCTGCTGCTGTCACTGCTCTCTAAATACCTTTTAGGCCCCTCTATATTTTGCCAGGTGGTGGTGTTAAACACCTTTAATCCCAGCACTCAGGAGGCAGAGGCAGAGGCAGAGGCAGGCAGATCTCTGTGAGTTTGAGGACAACCTAGTCTACAAGAGTTAGTCCCAAGAGAGGCTCCAAAACTGCAGAGAAACCCTGTCTCTAATGCCCCCTCAAAAGAAAAAATAGCATCATACTACCACTGAAAAATACTATAAACCGATTTACGAGGAGTCAGGAAAACACAGGTCAAAAAGAGAGGAACTAATATTCTAAATGAATGTCATTAACAATTAATGTAATATTAAAGTTTGTAAGATCATGTCTTGCCACTTCTCTGGGCTATTCAACACTTACCGTCTCTGGCTTCTTCCTCAAACACACCTCCTCCTCCTCCTCCTCCTCCTCCTCCTCCTCCTCCTCCTCCTCCTCCTCCTCCTCTTCCTCTTCCTCCTCCTCCTCCTTCTCCTCTTCATCCCCCTCCTCCCTTTTTACTATTGTCCACTATTGCTGTTGCCTAGAATGGGTCTCTTTGCAGCATTTTGTTTCTCACCTTTTGGTCTGGACGTGGCACTAAAGTCCTGGCATTCTTCAACACCTTCCCCAATAAATGATAGTCTTTAAAATGTTCAACATTCCTTTTAAAATGATCTCCTTTGCTTTGATCATAGTCTCCATGTCTGATCCCAAGTCAGCTTTTAAGAGCTTTTATAGACCTAAATTTATATTCTCTGGGTTTGTTTTGGAATGTCTAAAATAAATTGATTGAAATTTAATTCACAGAGAGACATTGTGTTGTGCTATTAAACATGTAGAAATAAATATATGCATATTTATTTACACAAGGAGATTTTGGTACAACTAGATTAAACTTATATTATGGCTAAATATAGCTAGATGATGAAGTATTTCTGCCAAAATGTTTTGTATACCTAATGAATGAATTACATTAAGTATTATGACTGATTAAAGTAACTTACACAAAACAAAATAACAAATATTAATGTGTCCTCACTGTAGACCACATGAATTGAGATGTTTGAGCAATAGAGCAAAAGGAAACTTAGAACACAATGGCACATTTTCTGATAACTGTGGGAACAAAATAGCTGTCAAGTACTTACACAGCAATTTTTTTGTGTGTGACTTGAGGAAAATAAAACCAAATGTAAATGAACAAATTACTCACCTCCAAGGCAGTAAGTATAGTAAGCAAGTTATAAGTGGAGTAGTTTAAATATACACATTACTTGATCAGCAGATAGACTAAAAAGAGCAACAAAGCCATAAAAACACAACAAAAAGAAGAAAGAGAGAAAGAAAGGAAGGAAAGCAGGAAGGAAGGGATTCATGGGAAGACTCACCTGCTTAAGCAGGTTTTAATGCAGATAAATTCGGTTTGTTTTAGAAACAAATTCACTTTAGAAGAATAAGACAGTTTAAAACACTTATTTAATTCTATTTTTAACAGTGTTTTCTCCCACTGATCTTGTTTTATGTCATAGAGTTTTACAAATAACAGTCTACAGTAACTTTTGTTCACTCATGCAAATCTTACAGTTGGGAAGAATTTATGTAAATCTAAGCATTCACAAAGTGAGAATTCTTTGGCCAATAACTTAGAGTATAAGTATTTTGTGCTAACAAATTCTCAGAATATAATTTTCAAAATTGTCCTCTGTAGGTTAAAACTGTTTTTTTTCATTATTATTATTATTATTATTATTATTATTATTATTATTATTATTATTAAAAATTTTCACCTCCTCCCCTCCTCCCATTTTCTTCCCCCTCCTCCCATTTCCCCTTCCCCTCCCTCTCCAGTCCAAAGAGCAGTCAGGGTTCCCTGCCCTGTGGGAAGTCCAAGATCCTCCCCCTTCCATCCAGTTCTAGAAAGGTGAGCATCCAAACAGACTAGGCTCCCACAAAGCCAGTCCATGCAGTAGAATCAAAATCCAGTGCCATTGTCCGTGGCTTCTCAGTCAGCCCTCCTTGTCAGCCACATTCAGAGAGTCCGGTTTGATCACATGCTCCTTCAGTCCCAGTTCAGCTGGCCTTGGTGAGTTCCCGTTAGATCAGCCCTGTGGGGGTCGCTCCACGCCACGGGGTCAGCATCACCACCCACCTCCCACGAGTTCTAATATCCTAGGGGTTAAAACACAGCCGCACATACAGATACAGAGTTCGAGTCATCCTCAAGAGGAGAATGCCCGTTTATTTAAACTTGATCCGGGGTTAAAATACCCTTTGGCCCCAGTAAAGGAAACCCCTCCCAGCCAGAGCGGGATGGGGAAGCTGGAGCCAAGTGAGCTTCTCCGCAGGCAGGTGGGCGAGGGGTGCAGGGCAGTGTCAGACAGGTTGGAGGGATCTTGGCGCCTGGGCTCTTCTGGGCAGGTTGAGAAATTACCATTCTAAAGTGATATAGAGCCCTCGGCTAGTATACCAGGCTATAGGAGAACCAGCACGGAACTTAGCAGGAAGCTTTAGTGGGTTGCCAAAACAGTCCTTGATTTGCATCCCAGGGAGCAAGGGAAGGCCCGGGCTTTACACAGCCCCACCATCACAGTGGGTGGGCGCACCCTCGAGGTCCTGACTTCCTTGCTCATGTTCTCTCTCCTTCTGCTCCTCTTAAGGACCTTGGAAGCTCAATCCAGTGCTCCAGTGTGGGTTTCTGTCTCTATCTCCATCCATCACCGCATGAGATGGATCGTCTGGTACCAAAACTGGTTTTGTTTAAAAATCCTGCCTTATCCTTAGATCCAATCATTCCTCTCCCAGAATATCCGATATTATTTAGTACCTAATCGGCTGGAACTCTTTCTACCCATTGCCTGCAACAGTGGATGTTTATTGTCGGTCAAAACTGAGTTCAAGTTGATGGGTAGCTACCACCCTACTGATAGTGAGCTTTAGAAACTGAAACCACTCAATGTCCATATTAAGTCCAAATACAAGGACTTTAGCTGTACTGACCATTGACATATAAGGTCAAATAATTTACTATTTTTTACTCAATTACCTAATGAAAAAAATTTTGAACCCTCCAGGCTGGCACACAAAGGACTATATTGGTGTTATTTCCAAGTGGTGGAGATTCACGTCATCAGTTGAACTCTGCCTTCCAGCATACTACTTCAAGTGAGTTGCTCAGGGGTAATGATGGAAAATGAATCTCTCCAATAGAATGGACAAACACATATGGGCTCAAAGGCTGACTTTGCTCAGAATTCAGATTCTCTCTAAAGACGGGAAACCCTTACAATATAACCTTATGTAGTAACACAAACAAACACTCTGTCCCATGGGGCACGACATACTAGTATGCTTGGCCTTAAATCCAAAGGTCAAATCATATTTAGTCATTGGCTCTTTTATTTATTCCAGTCTTGGAATGTATGTCAGCCTCAGTAAGGATGGTTCTTATAAATACCTGCTTTTCTTTCTTTTGACTTGTCTCTCCAGTCAACCAAAATGTTATCTTCATTTCTAACTGTTCCTTGATCTTGATCCTTTTACTATTGTATGCCCTATTATTTTTACGTTACTACATTTTAGAAATAATGGCAAGGTATGTTTTGGTTTTTTTTCCTCTAGTTTAGCTGATGCATTCACTTTTCTTTGTTTCCTAATTGTAGATACAGTGATCACCTGAATGAAGTTGTTACTCCTTTAACTTTCCAACACGATGAAGTATACTTTATAATTATAAGACAAAATAAACCCTTTTCTCTATGAATTCCGTTTGCCACAGTATTTCATCATGGTAACAAGAAAAGAAGCAAATATAAAATGTATATACTTGGATCATAGAATGTTAACACTCTGACTTAGAATATGAACAATGATGTTCAGTTTTTGTTGTCAACTTTACTGTACTGAGGGTAGCCCAGAGTGTTGGGGTCAAATTCGGAGTAAGTCCATGATGGCATCTTCAGAGAGATATCTATCTTTCTCTAACTGTCTATACTTATCTTCCTCTCTCTCCCGAGCCTAAATACATTTTTTAAACACAGAAAGAACTTATGTAGTCAAGATGCATCTTAAGTCAAATCGGTATCATTATCTATTAAAACTTTCAAATTAAAATCATAGGAAGAAATTACTATACAAACATTATAATGACCAAATTAAACAGATTAGAAAATAAAATCCTGATAGAAATATGGGGTCCTATGAGTACCCACATTCTACTGGTAGAAGAACTTAGAAATATTGTTTGCTATTGTTGTGAATGCTAAAGCACATATATATTATAAAATCACATGCTTATTTTCTTAGATATCTGCCTAAAAAATGGACACATACATATCTGCAAAAGACTCATACATAAGTGCTGATGGAGCTTTATTGTAATTGTTGATTAGTGTAAATCCATAAGTGGCCCATGAACAAGTCAGATGTGTTATCTCCATAGCACTTGGTGATAAAATTTATCAGGATAGTGCCCCGCAGTGATGACTATAAAGTTCATTACATTAAATTGAAGAAGTCAGATACCAAAAATAAAATACATTTCGGATGATTCCATGTACACACAATTCTAGAAAATGCAATAATATGCAGAATGACAAAAGGTTCATTAGTCATGGTCTTTCAACTTCAGCTAAAGGTTTTGTACATGCACACACATGTACATGAATCACATAAACAAACCTGTGATTCATCTTTGGTGATGATGAAAGTACTATGCATCTTGATTATACAGACAAATTCAGTAATTGATCTACCCAGATCAATATGCTGTGCACTGTCAAGGGAGCAGATTCTTGCACAAAAGTCATGCACGATAGAACTGATCTGAAGGTAGCCATGTTGGAATCAAATTCATACTTGTCTTGATGAAAAGTAGCATTGTTAGTTCAGACTTAATTATTTCAGCATATGTGGCTGCATGAAGTTTTTATTAGCGTGACACATCATGGTGCACACTATGTCTCCATGAAAGGCCTGCATTGTTCAGATAGCCATCACTTTGCTCAAGACCCTAGGACCACTGTTTTGAGAACACATAGATGGTTGTTATACCAACTTGTTTCATCTGTTTTTGTTTTTAAGATCTGATACATAGCATAGCAACAAGCATTCAGCATCCTATCATGAAAGAGGAAAGAAATTAAATCAGGGTCATTACCTTTGCATTCTCCATCAGTGTCATCCTCAGGATAGTGGCATTTTATGCTCACAGAGCATCTCCATATTTCTTGTTCCTTAATCTATGCACCATTCTTTTACATAGTGTTATTTTGCATCATAATCTACTTAAAAATAATCACCTTATATCTGGTCAAAGACAACTGGTCCTTGAACTTGCAGAAGGATATTTCACTAGATGTTAGCTGGGTATATATTTTTAGACTTGTTCTTTAGAGCAAAATGTAGCAGACGATTTTCATTGAAGTGTTCATTTTTCTATGACTTAAAAAATGCAGAATCCAGTTTCAGTAATTTGAGCTAGGGTTTGATTATAAAATTACTCTTCCTTCCCTTTAACACTCACGAACACAAATCAATAGAATGTTCTGTGTGGGTAATAGAGGCCCAGACCATGACGAGAATGGTGTTGATAGCCTTACAGCACAGCATTTGTGGTTACCCATTTATCGAGCTTTCGACAGGAATTTTCAACACTGCACCCTGAAAGTGCTTCTACTTCTCTTTGTCAGTTTTATTTATATCACATTTGCATGTGTTAAAATTTAACTCTGCTTTTCCACAGAGGGTTGAATTGCTCTTTTTGTTGAGTACTCCAATTTGTTTGTGGCTTCTAAAACTCACTTTTTTCTTGTTATTCTTGTAACTTGTTTAAAAACTGGAACCAAAAATGGTTTCTCTTTTGTCTTAGTGCCTGATTTTGTAAGAGTTTTTAAAAATTAACACTGTATAAAAATATTGGGGCTTTCTTTATTTTGTTTCTTGATATATATATATATATTAAAACTATATATTTATATATATAAATATTTATATATATATTTATAAAATATATAAAAATATATAAATAAATATATATAAATATATATATATATTAAAACTATAAAACTTTCATCACCATAATAGTTTTAATTTTGAATTTTGACTTAAATTTAGTTTTTGCTTGATGCTTTTCTGTTTTAGCTAAAATTCACTCCCAGAGTGGCTTCCTTATATTGGGTGGCATCCATGGCAATTACAGGAAGAAGAGCCTTGGACTCACACTGAAGAAATCCCGGCATTCAGTTGCTCTGTTTTTCAGATGTGTCCATGACGAGCTGTACATGACTTCATGTCTCCATTGCTGAGCAAGCATGAAGACATGAGTTCAATTCCCATCACTGATAAAAGAAGCTGACCATCATTACATGCTTCTGTAACCTCAACACTGAGGGAAACAGGAGGATCCCTGGGGATTTCTGACTGCCAGCTTACAGGGGCGGCGGGGGGAATAAGTGGGCTCTACATTCAGTGAAAGATGCCATCTCACTGAAATAGGGCTGAGAGAGACAGAAAAAGGACACCTGACATCCATTTCGGATATTATATATGCACTAATGGAATTATACACACCCATATAGACAAACTAATAATCAAAGACATAAATATTCTCCCGTGCAACCCTTACCCTGAACCCTCTTCTGAGGTTTACATGTAGCCATTGCTGGTGGTTCTGAAGCTTGGCCTTTTGACCTTTACTGACTGGCAGATACATGAGGGGCTCATAGTTCTTGCATTGCAATTAACTTCATGTCTAGCATTGACCGCTGTGATTTTATTATCTACAATGGATGCTGACCCTGATGAGAGTTACAGTCTTGGTCGTAGCCTTTTGTTATTGCCTTTATGCAGATGCATTAATCGCATATTCTATCTGAACTCCCAGCACTTAATTGATGTACAAGCATTGTTACATGTTTTCTGTTCTGTTTTTTCAAAGGGAGTTACTGAAAGGGTAATATTGATAAAAATTGATTTATTCTTCAAAGAACATTATCTATTCAAGATACTATTTTACTTCGTGAATTGCTTAGATTTTGAGTTTAATAACTAAAATTATAATATATTAGACAAAGAAAGAGAATAAAGCTATCTGAAGACATTTTGTTTAGCTTATAAAAACAGTATTTTTGAATTATAGTAATTGGATTTGATATCATACTTCTATTATTGTTGAATACATTCTACAATCTATCTTCTAGTTCCTAGATGAATTCTAATAGTTTAGTAGGTGTTATGGTTTGAATGAGGAATATATCCCATAGTTTCTGTCATTTGAACAATTGGTCCCCAGTTGGTTGCAATATTTGAGGACATAACAGTGATACAACCTTGATGGGGGAATCACATCAGCAAAGGCAGGCTTTGTTAAAAAAAAAATCCTTGTGGCATTTCTAGTTTTTCTCTGTAGCTTGTGCTCACAATAGCAGATGTGATCTTCTGCTTCCTGCTTCTGTTGCTATGCCTGCCAGTTGCTTGTTGCCATGCCTCCACTTTGCAACATCATGTACTCTTGTCCTTCTGGAACTGACAGGCAGAAAAAACTCTTCTATACGTTGTCTCAGTCATGGCGTTTTATCATTGCAACAGGAAAATAGCCAATATAATAGGCAAATGATAAAAGTTTAAAAATAATACTGAAACACTTAGATATTAGTTTGTGATATGACAGTTATTATTATTTCTGAAGCTACCAACTTAAAACACATTTACATTTTACATTTGGGGATACATAAACCTTTAAGTTATATGTGGTTTTAATGAAAAATTCCTGAGATAAAGTAACCTTTTTTTTTCAAATATTGATGACGAGCAAGCATGGATAATTTTACCGATCTCGACCTTCCTTTTTGGGGTAATACTGCTTGCCCGTTCTGTTTGGGAGGAAAGAAAACAAAAAAGGAAAGGAGGTTAGATGGACTCTTTTTGCTGCAATTAGTGGCATTGTATGTATTGAACTGCTAAGCATCCAAGACTGATTGAGACAGACAGGGCTGTCCCCTGCTAATCACCAAAGATATTGGCCTGTCTGGAGGAGAAAGGAGTGATTATATCAAAAAGAACAGTCAGCTATTACCAAGAGAAACTCCGCCAAGAATGTCTTTGGATCAAAAGACAAAGGGACAGAGATAAAATTAAATGCAGTGTTAATTATCTTTCCATAAGAAGGCATTTTATGGGCTTGTGACTTGCAGGGAAAGATACTTTGTTTTCTACCCCCAAGATGTACTTTTTAAAAAAGAACTTTATCAAACTATGGAAAGCACAGTATAGAACTCATAATAATAATTAATTCTCATGGTATTACAAAGCACTGAAAACTTTATACCTCTTTTACTTACTAAGTCTGGAGAATAAAAGATGGAATCATGTGACACAGGTAGACTGAGAACCCGTGGGATGGAACACAGCTCTGTCTGCTGTTTGCCCTTGTCTTGGTTTATAATTCACATGTGATATTTTTCTGTCAAACATGGGCATTGCTTAAGCTTTGCTGGTGTGGATGAATGTTTAGTTTGTATACAGCAGTACCTTTTACAGGGAAAAAAGTAACTGGGAAAAACCTCATGTATGATTAGCTATCAATTCAATCACTTTCCCCACCATATTGGCATCTTGGAAATTTCTCCCTTCTTAGAACGACTTGGAAAAAAAAAAATCTTTTCATAGAGCCAAACAGTAATTCTCAAAAGCCCAGTTGTTTATAAATCTGTCCTTTAACATTTCACATTGTAATGTTTTCTATATTGTCTGCGAGGAAGGATCAGTGCTCTGAGGACAGAGAAATAGACCTCAAATGAGTGGGCAGTCCTTGGCCAAAGACTACCTATCGGTATGGCTTAAACCACAACTGGATTGGAGGATGGCAGAGTAAGAAGGGAGTTGAGCAGCTAAGGGTAGGGATGTTCATTTAAACAAACACCCGAATAGCCTAAAGAGATGTTGTGTAGACCACAGGATACCAAGGAGCAGCTATGTGAAAAGAACAAGTCTAGAGGTAGAATGAATGATGTGACCATATGTGCTCAGTTGCATTGTGCTTGGGTGCACACAGAACAGACTTCAACTAACTTTAACATAAAATCCAGTGTTATGGCTGCTTAATGAAATGATCAATAGAAAGATTTTATTCCCTCCTGACACTGTCTTATTATTTGCAGAAATTTTATAATACCATATTCTTTGCCTTAAATATACACAACAAAATCATATATGTGAGAATTTGAAGTGACGTAATTATGATAGAAAAGTACAAAACAAGCTGTCTTTTCACTGACAGTATGTTTAGCTAGAGTGTATTGTGGAATTTAACTCTGAAAAATTAAAGTCTACTTTTGTAATCAGGATGTCTAAAGAGTATGCCATAGCTAGTTCTGGTTTGGAAACTGAAGGAGGAAGATTTATGTGTGGCCTGGACAGCATGTTGAGAAGGCAGAATTTTACCTTCGGCGATGCTAAATATGTGTTCGTAACTATTAAGCCTGCACTTCCTTCGGATGAGCTGGTCAGGGACAGAATAATGAGTTCATCACAGTGATAAAGCATTTTCCTTTCAGGGTGATGTTTCAGGCCTTGTACTCAAAGTAGCTTGTCAGAAAACTCTGAATTTTGTCGTAGGCACTTATGCACCTATGAGGGTGCTGTGGCAGTTTATGACTTGAAATAGGTGGAGACGCTGTACAGTGATTTGCAAACTGCCATGGTCAACTAAATGAAAGCCTCCAACTCACTGCTTGTAAACTTTTCTGCCAAAATCAAGGATTGAGCGATGATTCTCCCTTGGACTACTACACTTCTTCACTTGATCATTTTCTCCTTACCTTTACAGCCTTACAATTTGAAACATCCCTGACTGTTGTAAGGTGCAGTGGACAAAAGCTAAATGAAACAATCTTGCAACATATCCAAGATGTCCACTAAGTTCCTGGATCTGATTAACTTTCCTGCAAATCAAGTTACCACAGCAATGCAGCAGCTCTCCCGTGGTCACTGGCACACTTGGGGTGTCTGCACACTTCCCAGCTAGTGGTCCTGCCTATCCAGTCTTTCTCTACCCTGCAGAAGGAAGGATTCTGTAATGTCCAAGTGCACTATCTCTGTCAAAAGTCCTTTACTTTTTTTCTCGAGCTGCTCAGTACAAAGTCCTGCACCTTTCTTTATCCCTCTTTCTCCTCTCTCTATATTCTTTTATCTCCTGTTCAGCACCAGTGTCTTTGCTTCCAGACTTTGCTGGTAAACTCTGCAGCTACCAATTTCTACTATTGATCATTGTTAGCTTGATTTGTTAGGAGATCAGCATGCATTCACTAAACTGAAAACAGGATGGCATCACTCCAAGCTGTACTCTCTTAGCTGCTTTAGAAAAAGAGAACAGAACAACATCATTTTTAGATGATTTTCGAGGCGTAAAACCAGCTTATGAAGAAATAACCGAGTGTCTGATATATTAAGCTGATTACTGTGTCTCCCCCGGTCACAGATTCTCCTGAGCCAGCTCTTCAGAGACCCTCTGCCTATCTTGTTTCTCTCTCACTTAGAATTTTTCCTGAACAAGCTCGTCAGAGATAGTCAGCTTGTGTTGGAACCACCATCCCTCTTCCTTTCACCCATCTTCAATCTCGGGTTTCACCTTCTACCTCATCATTGCAGTCCTTGATCGTGTAAATCCATATAGAGTGAGACTTCTTCTAAGTTGTGTTTATTTTCTGGCCAAAATCTGAAGCCTTGAAAAGTTTATATGTAAATATATTTAAGTATCATACAAACAAATGGATACAAGGGGAAGTGTTTTATGCAAAATGAATGTATTGATGTGCCCAGAGAGAAGCACACTCTCAGAAGTAGCAGTCACAGAAAGGATTACGTGTGATCAGGTAATGAATATTGTAGGTGGTGAAGATTACAAAGTCTGCAGCTACCATGTCAACTTTAATTGGAATATTAAATACTAGTGTTTTTTATCCAAAAGCAAATCAAGCTCAAAGCAAATAACTTCAATACACAAACTATCAGTGTATTTTTTCTTTTAATTATCAAACAGTCATTTAGGAATTCTTTTAAAGTACATTTATTTACATGGGCTGCATGTGCTCATAGACAGCACTTATGACATAGCTGGAGGTGAGATATGTAAGATTTCAGGCTCTCATTTGATACAGGTATATTTGGGTTTCCCCTCCAATAGCATTAGTATCTTCTTACTTCCCCCCAGACAGCCTGGTTAAGTGGCATTTCAAGAAGTCACCAGGAGATAGATGACAACATCTGATTTCTTTAGGGTTAATCGTTAACAACATGGTTGTACTAGTGACATTGTTTATAGTGTTCAATTCAATGCCAATTTAATGACAACCCACACTTAAACCACAGTGCTGAGACTTTATGCAGTCCCAGGCCAGAGGATTGACCAGCTGTCCACCCTTGCTGACCCTCCAGTTGCCTTTCCCTCTATGTTTCAAGGATACAGGTAATTGCTAATCCTGAAGGAGCCCAAGCAAGCTATTGTCTAGCTGCATCCATGATGTCTTTCTTAATAGGAAATGAATTGCGCTCTTTATACTGCCAAGTGCCCAACAGCAATCTGGACCTGGGTTAATACAATAGGAATTTTATTTCCTGAAGCCTGGACTAAATATTCCAATCTGCATTTTCAGGTTTTTTTTTTTAGACCTTGCATTTGAGAGGAATGAGTGCTATTACCACCGATTCTGTAGCAGCCCGTTATCTCTTCTTCCCAACCAATTCACATGGGCTTTTGGAAATAGGGCTTCCAGATCTGAAAATATTCAAATTTGAAGAGAGCCTACAAAGTGACCAAACACTAATGTGCAGCTATGATGAGACTGCCAGTGCCTGATAATTTGCATCTAAAGAAAGAAATTTGAACCAAAGCACTTCCACTAAAATGTGTCTTTTATTAATAGACTCCTATAAAAATGCGATGCTTTGCTCATTCAAATATCCTCAAATGAAAGAAAATAAAGGATTTGGTTCTTTCTCTTTTTCCAACTGATGAACTTTCCTATGCTCTTGATTCAAATATATTCTGAAGATAAAATAATGTTCCCCTACCTATCTCATTCAAGCAACATAGTACCTGTGAGCTTACTAGGAACTTTTCCAGTAAAACAGATATGAAAGAGACAGAAGAGGGAAATAAAATGCTCAACAGGGAACCACAGTGTAGTATAATATGAAAATGATGTCAGTGGTACTTCACTGGGTAGTATAGGGATGCAAAGGAAAATGATAATGCATACTTTTAAGACACCCTATTCAGAAACCAAATTGTTGGCATGCCCGTCTAAGGTAATTTCAACACTTGGTTCAGAAAACTCTATTGCCAACTTCTAGAACAGAAGTTTTTAAATCATTATTAAACTCTGTAATCATATGTAATATGTACTAACAATCAATCATGAAATGAAAGAATTAAATGTGTCATCTAAACTCAACACAACACACAGCACCATGTGATATATGGTAACTGTAAGCATTCTGTACAGTTAATCTTTAATATTGTTTATGAAAGAAGAGCAAAGGATTTTTCATTAATAATATATATTTATTGTTGGTTATATATATATACATATATGTAGAGTAAGTGATTATAGTGTCAAAGTGACAAAAGGGAAGAGTCAAATATAAATATCAAGGCTACAAGAGACATATGTAGCCCTTATTTATGGCTAGCCAAATGTGGTGAAATTCATCTTTACATTATAAGAATTTAGACTACACTTCAATGCATTGGTTTATCTGTAGTGCATATACCTTTGTTTTCTATCTCTTTTAGCTACTCAAGTGAGAATTTAATTAAATTTCTTCCTCCAATAAATAATCTGGTTAAATGTGATCAGTGATGTCTGGTTTCTAGAGGGGACTATCTTGGGTTGATTGATGGTTTTTGGAATGCAATGCTAATTGTTGTTTTTCATCGCACTCTTTTGTGGTATTTTATATGAGGCTACAGCAACCTTAGAACACTGAATCGGGATCATCAAGGTTTTAAGCCAATTATTTGAAATATTATTGTTTCTTATTTTGGAGTATTGCCATTGTGACTCTGTGAAAATTTCACTCTGGCTTAAATTTAATGCATCATAATTTTTATTTCATATTCCTTCCTTAGTAACTATCAAATGAGGTCTGTTTTATTTGCTAAATTTATATGTGTTCCTGAAAAATGGTCAGTGCTTTTGATATTATTCTTATCTTTGCTCTTTTTTATGTTACTACATATATGATTGTGATATTGTTTTATACTTATGTATTTCTTACATTCTTTACTCAACAAGATTTCCCCCTGTATTAAGGTTGTCTACAGGTGTTTACTTACTCTGTGATGGAGGTCTGTGATAGTTTTTACCACCACCGGAAATAAAGAGTGCATTCCACCAGCTGATCACTTGCAAGTGAAGACTTGCAACTCCAAACTCGTATGCAAATTTCTACACAAGTCAGTCATCATAGGGTAGATTGCATGAGAGGCACCTTAATCATCACAGCTTAGTATACTATATATATATCACAGAGATATTTTATAAATAAATTGTGAAATTAAGTGTAGTGGAGTTCTACTGTTGTCAGTCTATGCTGTATTAACTTGAACAAATTAATAATCTTTTAATGCTTTCTAGGTCTAATGATATTCAATTCACTGTATGTTGGAAAGACTAATTAAGACTGTGCTTAAGAAACCAAACATCAGCTACTATTGTAGATAATTTCACTTTCTTCATTGCATCTACCCACTGGCACCATAGAGGTTTAGCTGCAAGGCAATGAAATTAGGCTGGTTTGAGAAATAAAAACCCCCGACAAATCCGTCTTTCCACTACAGTGCCCTAGCAGTTTGCTCTGTGAGTTCAGATTGATCTATAATATATCACAATCTTTATGCTTCCACACAGTGGAAGATAGGTTTTAAGGTAGCATTTTGTTATAAAATGTGTGATTTTTAAGAATTCCTTACTTACTGATATTTAAGATATTTATTTAAGCCAGAGGTGTATGGTTTCTGAAATGCTAAATGCTGCAGACCCCCTTTATTTAGTACACAGGACTGAGGTTTACCCTGGATATTTTATGTTTGTTTCTGGAAAACAAAGTGGAATAGTTTTTGAGAAATGAAAGTTGAAAGTTCTCTAAATACAATTAGTAAACTGGGACAATGCCACGAAGAGAGGGGCATGTGTGAAAGGGCATGTTTACCAGGAATGCTCCTGGCCCTAAAAAACCAATGCAACATCAGCCTGTTTGTGAGCCATTCTCCACTCTATAGTTGTGCAGATGCTGTTTGGGAGTGCTTTTCCAAATCAGTGTTAGTATGACCTTTCTCAACTCTCTCCAGTTAAGTAAGCATTAAAAAACCAGAAGTGGGGGGGGGGGGGGAAGAATCATAAAATTGCAATATAATGCAAGGAATGTTAGTGTACCACAAAGCAACTCTGTTCTAATCATATAAAGATTAAAAACCAATTAAAGATTTTTAAAAATATCATGTAAATTATGAAACAATGTCTTAATTATTTTGGATACCAATAAGAGTCCTTATTAGAGCTTTCTGTATTTTGTTTACATTTAGGAAATGAGCTTCATAATTTGTAAGAATACATGCAGGTTTTCTAGTGTCTAAGCCTTATTTCATTCATGGGAGAAAGCTCTTTAAGAGAATCCCAAATGATTCTACCTTTGCAAATTTAACAAACTTTTTTTTCTCAGTTCCTCCCATGATCTGAGAAGGGCTTCATACTTTGGAATGACTCTGAAAGTAAAGCTCCATTAAATTTATAATAAATCAAACTGCAGTGTTTGAGATTGCTTTGTAATGCAACAATATCTTTCTGTTTTTTATAGTTGAGAAAAAAATTCCAGGTAGCTTTTTAACAATATAAAACACTATTCTCTGGAAGGTATTTCTGACTGATGATAGGCAAAAGATAGCTTCTCTAAGACAGAGCTATGGTGTACACACACACACACACACACACACACACACACACACACACACACCTATAGGTGAGCTAGACTAAATACCAGCATAGCCCAAATTACTTTTGATTCCTTTCCACTTGACAAGTCACTAAAAATTGTACTTTGAATTTGTATTCTTGCTATGGTATTTCAGCTCTTCAATTACTAATTCTAATTATTAACAGGGAGTAATTCACAGGGCAAGTTTATTGTTTCTTTGTACTTAAAATACATGTGTAGATTTATTTTTGTCTGCTAAATAAACTTTTGTCCTTTAAACCAAATTCTTACAGTTCATGATTCTCACCGTGACTTCTGGGTCATTTGAGTTTGAGTCAATAATTTTAAGAGTAAAATACCCAGCTTGTATAAAATTGAAAACCTTCAAGGTGAGGGCTAGCTATATTTTTTTCTTTTTTCTTTTTTGAAAAAATAAAGCAAACTATCTTTTTTCATTATACATATCAATCCAAGTTCCCCCTCTCTTCCTCCCTCCCAATCCCTCCACTTACCCTTCCCACCCCACCCCCATCCACTCCACAGAGAGGGTAAGGTGCATTGCTTTGGGCAATGTCCAAGGCCCTCCCTACTATATCCAGGCTGGGCAAGGTGTCCATCCAAAGAGAACATTTTCCCAAATAGCCAGCACAAGCAGTAGGGATAAATCTTGGTGCCGCTGCCAGTGGCTCCTCAGTCTGCCCCAACCATGCAACTGTCAGCCACATTCAGAGGGCCTAGTTTGAACCTATGGTTGTTACTTTCTTGTCTGGCAGGAGTTGGTGAGCTCCCATTAGTTCAGGTAAACTGTTTCAGGGGGTGTATCCGTCATGGTCTTGACCTCTTTGCTCATATTCTCATTCCTTCCACTCTTTAACTGAAGTTTGGGAACTCATTTCTGTACTTCAATGTGGGTCTCTGCCTCTGTTTCCATCAGTTGATGGATGAAGGTCCTGTGGTGATATTTAAGATATTCACCAGTCTGACTACAGGGCAAGGTCAGTTTGGGCACTCTTTCCTCTATTGCTTAGAGTCTTAGCTGGGGTCAATCTTGTGAATTCCTGTGAATTTCTCTAGAAATTCCAGGTTTCTTGCTAGCCCCATAATGGCTTCCTTAATCGAGATCTCTCTTTTGTTGCTCCCATCTCTGTCTTTTCTCCATCTCAACTATCCTATTCTCTCAAGTTCTCTTCCCCACTTCCCTTCTCTCCTCCTCTTTCCCTTCCACCCTTCTTTCTCCCCCCAACCCCATGCTTCAAATTTTGTCAGCTGATCTTGTCTATTTCGGCTTTCCGGATGGATCATATTTGTTTTTCTCATGGTTCACCTTGTTACTTAGCTTCTCTAGGATCATAAACTATAAGCTCAATGTCATTTGTTTATAGCTAGTTCACTTATGAGTGAGTGCATACCATATTCATCCTTCTGGGCCTGGATTACCTCACTCAGGATGGTGTTTTATAGTTCCATCCATTTGCATGCAAATTTCAAGATGTCATTTGTTTTTCCACTGAGTAGTACTCTAATGTGTAAATGTGTCACATTTTCTTTATTCATTCTTTGGATGAGAGACATCTAGGTTGTTTCCAGGTTCTGGCTATTACAAATAATACTGCTATGAACATAGTTGAACAAATGTCTTTGTAGTATGATTGAGCATCTTTTGGGTATATGCCCAAGAGTGGTATTGCTGGGTCCTGAGGTAGGTTGTTTCCCAGGTTTCTGAGAAACTGCCATACTGATTTCTAAAGTGTTTGTACAAGTTTTCTTACCCACCAACAAAGGATGAGTGTTCCCCTTACTCTTCATCCTCTCTAGCGTAAGCTATCATTAGTGTTTTTGATCTTAGGCATTCTGACTGGCGTAAATCAAAACATCTCAGAGATGTTTTGATTTATATTTCCCTGATGACTAAGGATGTTGAACATATCCTTAAGTGTCTTTCAGCCATTTGAAATTCTCCTGTTGAGAATTCTGTTTTGTTCTGTACCCTATTTTTTAATTGGGTTATATTTTCTATATATGCTGTCTACTCTGTCTCCTTGAGTCTTAGAACACATGCTTTTGCAGAAGGAAAACCCTAATACTCTCATACCACAGTATTGATTTCATTGCATTGTATTCTTTCTAGTATTCTCTACATAGAATAAATTAAACTTTACTTTAGGATGGATGGGCTATTGTTGATTCTCAAATTCATATGTCCTGTGTTGACAAAGAGTCTAAAGCTTATACATCATGTTTTCTACAATCTCTTTTAGAATAGTTTGATTCTATAGTGGCAAAACATTTGCAATGTGCATTGATCATCTTAGGACTTTATCCAAAACATTTATAAGAAATGACATTATTTTGTAGATGCTATATATTTTCTACATGGAGTCTGCATATAGAAAGTAAAAAAAAAATCTTTATTTAGATCAAATTTGTTTTGTACTACAGTCATCTGTTTCAAGGTTATGAAATGTTTGCTTTGTAGATGTTCTTCGTTTTTTCCCTAAACACAGGGTTAGTCATAGTTGTATAGATACTATGCCACTGATGTCATTCCATAATGACATAATATGACATATTATATTGGAAATGAGCCCACGGGAGAAATTTTTTAGGGAGAGACTTTTACACTATAACTAATAAGGGGCATGTGTGATTCTCGTCTATTATTCAGTTTTGTTTGAGTTTTTCCTGCTTGAAGAAACTTAATTATGTTGGGTTTCTTAAGGAAACTTGTGAAAAATATTATGAATGGTACAGTTATTAGGACACACACACAGAGGAGGAGGAAAGGAGATGAATGACACACAGATGCATACACACACACACACACATACACACACATACACATACACACACAACGAGAGAGAGAGAGAGAGAGAGAGAGAGATATTCCTTCAGCAATGCCACTAAAGGGTCAAGAAGCCAAAAGTAAATAAATTGGCAATAAACAAGACTTAAAATCAAACAAGAAAAGAATATAGAAGGAAGAAGTATTCTTAAGTATGAGAAGATATTTTTCACTCTTCAAAAATTGTGGATCCTCTCTTTATGTGACAGAAACCATAAATAAAGTTTCCTTGCTGATTATTTATTCTTGAAGCAGAAAATTCATGTCTTAGTGACTCACAATATAATTAAAACCATTGTAAAATTAACATCTTTTTAAAGGTAGAAATTGAAATTTTAGTTGTCATGCACACAATGCTTAGAAAAGGCTTACTTTTTCAAGAAAGAACTGACTTTTTATATATAATACCATTGTTATTCCTCTGTATTCTATCAAGTCTGAGATGCTGACTAGATGAAGTTCATCTGTTTAAATATTGATTTTTGTTAGGTTAGGGACAGGTGGCATTTTAGTAACTATGATTAGGGTGGACCTTGATATTTTTTGTTTTTCAGGGGAGTCTGGTAAAGCCAGAAAATCTTTAGAATAATGGCTGAGTGAGTCAAGGGATGAGGACATGACCTTAGAACTTTCCCCAGAGAGCAGAGGTATGACTTCATTACACTACGGATCTACACCTCTTCGATAGTCAAAGTCTTTAGGTTCTGCCATCTACACAGTACTAATAAGTCCTATTTTGCCTAAGTCATGTTTGGAGTGTGCCAAGGGAGTCTTTTCTTTCTTAAGAAAAAAAAGGAAGAAACTTTTCGAAACCTAGTATTTGCTGTGCTGTTTGAGAAACAAAAATCTTTAACAAGATCGACAAAATCAAGTTCACTACCTGCTTAAAGTGTCTGTTTTCCGAGGTGAAGATTCAGACATCACCGCTTCATTCAGTATCTTTCATGTCTCTCACTTGGCCCTGTGTATCTCTAACAAAATGCATGCATCAAAGTGTGCACTATTCTGATTAGTAGCAGTATTTTCCTCTTGGTCCTATGCAGAGTTATAACAATTCACTGTGGTGTCTTTACACTCCTTTGTTGGTATCGAGATTAATATACCTTATAAAAAGTTCACTTATTTTCCTAGATCATCCTGTGACCTTCTCTTATTTACTTGGTTTATAGCACGCACAAATTCCAGGATTATGTAAAATACAAGGCTACAGTTAAAGATCAGAAACTTTCTACTTTACAAAGATTTAAGTTTAAAGAAAATAATCGAAGAACAGTTTTAGCTAAACATTTTATCCTACAGCTAAAACACAACACAACACAACAACAGAAACAAAAACAAAGCAAGGTGGTACAGAGAAGCAAAGGATGGCTAGTAGAAGATAAATTGATAGGGCTGACTATTGGCAAGCTTGCATCTTGAGGCCAGGGAGAGCATCATCAGTTAAGAGCATCTTTCTCATTTGATATCTGAATTCAGTCCCTGAGACACACACACAGAAGCAAAGACTCGACTAACACAAATTGTTCTCTGACATCCATGTGTACTTTTTGTCACCTACACTCAGATCCCCAAGCCCCTAAATTCTCACACATATAAATGAAAACAATTTTAAAATGAAGCAAACCTATAATTCACCTGCCTCCCACCCAGGACTCTGTCAACCAAGAGGACATGGATGTGAAGAAACCATGGAAGAATGTGTCACAGTTTCAAGCTATCCAGAAGGCACAGAGAACAAACACAGATAATAAGTCAGACTGCTCCAGGCCTTTTACTTTCATTCTTGTTTATAAATAACACTTCACACATAGCAAATTCTTGATAAATATTTGTTGAAATTAATTAAATTTATTCAGGGATAAATTTAGTGTAGCGCATTTCCTAAGGTTTCATGCCTTAATATCAATTCATGAGTTTCACAAGCTCCAAGGCTCTAATTTCATAGTACCAATACCTTTCCTTTTCATTAAAACTCATTTTTAAGAGTTCAGGTGGTAGGGGGACTCCTTTGTACTTAAAACACAATGGATTTAAATTTTTATTATTGTTTTGAGGATCAATGAAATCTTCTGCCTCTGTTGTTGGCTTCTCTCATTTAAAGCCATGCTCCATTGGGTAGTAGCATCTTCCTTAACTGGCCTACATCTTTACACAAAGCTAAATTTAGAAATAGATGTATGGGGGAATGGATCCATCTGCTATGATTATCTGTTCCTGGGTGTGAAACAATGTTTCTAGGTCATACCAGGTATGCAGTGGTTCGATGAAAATGTCTCCCACAGGCTCATATATTTTAATACTTGGTACTGTGCTGGTAGAACTGTTTGAGAAGGAGTAGGAAGTGTGATTTTGCTAGAAGAGGACTGTCACTGAGGGCAGGCTTGAATGATTAAAAATCCTACCACATTCTTTATAATCTTCACCCCTGCTCCACCTTCCACTTTCTTCTAAGGATGTAAGCTCTCAGTTAGTACACCAGCATCATGCCAGCTGCTGATCCTTGCCATGTTCCTTGCCATGGACTCCAACCATCTGGAACTATGAGCTCCAAATTAGATGTTTTCATTAAGTTGCCTTTGGCCATAGTGTTTTGCTACTGCAATAGAAAAAAAAATAAGACACTGTAGTCATCATAGAAACTGATATTCAAACTCAGTTACTCTTGTTCCATATCCTGAAGCTATTGCTTGGACTATACAGAACTCTTCCCTGTCTCCACTTCCATCTTCTGAGGATTGTGTGCAAAACCACTTTCTCCCGTCTCCAGGTAAGCACCAAGATATATGTATACAGTATTTTCGCTAGCTTTTTGTGAGGGCATGTCAAACAAAGGGGCTTCCTTCAGCTCGCCATACCAGCAGTGTCCCAGTTAAGACTTCAGCTTTCCAGCCCACATCATTGCAATCAAATGGTGTGATTTCTTTTCTTCTATGATGTGTATTTATATTCAGTTTATATTTATAACATAGCTACAAAACATATGGTCTTGTTTTGAAAAACTTTACATTTCTTTCCTTTGTAGTTATGTTTTTCTTTCTCCCTGTGATTTTACTGTATTATAAAAAATCAAATCTCAAGGGCATCCAGCACCATTTCTTACTTATGAGCTTGTAGAGTTGCTTAAGCTTGGATCTGACAGGTTAGTTGGACTCAGATGCAGGCTCTGATTTGTATTTGGCTAAGATGAGTGTTTCTTTTCGCATTTTACCATTGCACCTGCCCAGCACATTCTTTTTAGGGCAGTTGATAAAAGTGTGAGTGTAGGAGGAGGCCACTTATTTGTTTGGGCTGCCCAGAACTGAAATAACCACCCAGAAACTATATTATTTAAAACACTGCTTGGCCCATTAGCTCTAACTTCTTATTGGCTAACTCTTACATCTTAATTAACCCATTTCTAGTAATCTGTGTATTGCCACGAGGCTGTGGCTTACTGGTAAGATCCTAACAGGCATCTGTCTCTGGCAGGGTTACATGCCTTTTCTCTGACTCCATCCTTCTTCTTTCCAGCATTCAGTTTCATCTTCACTGCCTACCTCTATTCTTTTGCCCTACCTGGCCAAGTCAGTTTTCTTTATTAATTAACCAATTGTATTCACAGCATACAAAGGGAAATCCCACATCATGTGAGGATTATGTTACACCAGTGTGTACAATGCCTGTCTTGCCACAGTTGGTGACAACATGTTAATTAAAGCATGTCTTACATGCCAGCTCAGAGTTAGGAACTTGAAGAGATTGGAGAAAGAAAAATCTTTGGATTTCACCCTATATTTTAAGAACATAAAGAAGAGTTGAGACCATGAATCCATTATCTTCAATTGCCATGGTGACAGCGACAAAGTTGAGGGTGCTGACTGATGGTGATTTTAATGTAAATAAGTTTTCATGTCAGCATTATCTCTCATTATTCTTGAATTTATCCTTTCAGTCTCAAGCCTAATAAATTTAGTAGGTCCATAGTTTTTGTTTTCTCCCATGAGCAACTAAAAAGGTATTTTGAAAAAGAAAATTCTTCCTAAGTGATGGGAGATGCACACATGACCCAAGGCGTCAATGTCCCAGTGAGTAAAAGACAGAGAGTTGCCCTTAAAGTTCCCTTTTCCTGAGACTGACAGGACACATGAGGCTCAGGACACTTACTAGGTCCAGGGAGTTGTAAAGTTGCAGGAGTCATAAGACCACTCTCTAAGGTTATGAATATATTAAACACATGGTGAGGGAAAGAGAGAGAGAGAGAGAGAGAGAGAGAGACAGACAGACAGACAGACAGACAGACAGACAGACAGACAGACAGACAGACAGACAGGAGATTCTTCTGTGTTGACATGGACTGCACATGACATAGGTTACTCCATGGCTGCAATTTCCATGAGTCATCATCCAGGCTGGGGTGAACTTTTGGTGATGCACCTGCCTCAAATCACCCATGCTCCTGCAAGTGACCACAATATAAAGCTAGACGTGGGAGGAATCTCTTTTTTGCCTAGTGTAGATGTTCTTCTGAGGTGGACAGAAGTTTGTGTTTCCCCAGGGAAAGTCACACAATGTGTTTTTAGATTCGACTACTAAGGAAGAAAGACTTGTGGGCTTAAATGTTTAGCAAATCTGGAGGAATCTACCTCCCCATTTAATGAAAAAAAAAAGTAGAAGATACAAGATCAAGTGTTCTGTGCTCAGATAACAGTAGTGGGGATTTCTGTTTTCTTTGCAGGAAAAACATTCAAATGTTCTCTTCTAACTCTCTATTTAGCAGAATAATGTCTCATATTCATGTGTCTTCATTATTTCTTGTGATTATTATTTTTATAGCAAGTTTCACCTTTATAAATATGTTGGAAGGATGACTTTTGGCAATTCTTTTGTTCATGAAAGAAAAATGTCAACTCACCCTTCACTTTGACAAGAATGAGACAAAGGAAATAAAGATGAGCAATTACTTATCAGATCAATAAAAAGTATTGCCATTTGGATAAGAATTTACCCAATAATCAAAAATTTTCCTGGCTTTTCAAACTTTTTATCTTTCCATAATATGCTACATAAATGATAAAATTTATTTATTGTTTTAAAGTTGGGGAAAGAAAAAGTTAACCCCCATCAGTACCATAGAAGTTTACTCCAATATTTTTTTTATCACCTGAGGTGTATTCCAGATGCTGTAAAATCCTCAATAAAATTGTAAACATCACTGAATTGTCTCACTCTAAGCTGAGTATCAAGAAAACTCATTTTCATCGAGAAGTGCTGGCTGGCAGAAATGGGAATCGCTGTGGATTTACATTTTCATAGTTGGATGTCCTTTATTAAACATCACTCCTTATGTTCACGCCAATTTATCTACCTTTTCATTTTTAACCTACAAATTCTCAGAAGCTTTCTTTGGATTATTATCTACTACACTGCTTTAATGCATTAATGAATTTTGAAATTATCTCTGGATCCAAATTTCAAGCTCCTGATGTTCCACTTAGTTATTCGACCCGAAGTTTAAATTCAGCTGATAAAACAACATTTTTTTCCACTGTGATCTTTATTGATATTAGTTTTCTTTTTGAGATTACATGTAATTACATCATTCCTCCTTTCACTTTTTTCTTTCCAAATCCTCCTAGACACCTTTCCTTGATGTCTTTCAAATTCCCAGTCTTCATTACTAGTTGTTGCATGTATTTGTATGTGATATTATGTATGTATATATGCATACTTTTATACATATATATGAATATAGATACATATGCATATATATTCCCAGATGTATAAGTATAATCTGCTCAGTGTGTATATTGTTACTTGGAGGCACCATTTCAGGGATTACTGTTTAGTATCAGATGATCAACTGATGTGCTCTTCCTTAGGGAAGACTTTCTCCCATGTTCAGTATCTCTTAGTTGCCTATAGTCCTTTGGGGATTTTCTGGGGCTTTTCCCTGTCCATTTTGTCATGTCTGTTGGAAGTCTTCTTATTAAGCTCATGCTTGGGCATTAATGTTGGTGGGACTTTATGTGTGTCTCTTCTGAGTTTACTAGAAAACACAATCTCATTGCAAATGCTTTTTCCTTTGGCTCTTACAATCTCTTTGTCCCCTTTTATACAATGATTCCTCCAGTCTTACATGTGGTAGTTGTAGTACAGATGCATACATACATTGGGTCTGGCCTGACCAACTCTGGATTTCAATTGCTTGTTTTCTGAAATTGTCTCTGCTGCAAAAAGTTTCCATGATGAAAGCTGAAGTATATCAGTCATTTCTTCATCTCGGGGTTTTTTAAAACATAGTTTTATCTTTTAGAACTTAATTTGTGTTAAATATGTATCATTAACTTGTAGATTACTATTATCAGTGTAGATCATTAACTTGTAGATATCTTTGTTTTGCTTTCCACATTTATTCAGAACAGATTCTGGCTATAAGATAGTAATATTTATTCCTGCAATTCTGCTGTAGACTTCTAATGCATTGCCTCTTTATTCTTGAGTTCTTTGAAAATTACTCACAGATATGTCGTATTTATTTCTCTTACCTTAATTCATCAACGGTTCCTCACCTTATCTAATTTTCTTAACATTCAGTCTTTCTACTAACCTAAAGCTCATTATTTTGGAATCCACGTTTAATGCCATCTATTCCAATATAATTCATTTTCTTTTGAGTTCTGAGTAATGTGAATTTCTTGATGCATTTTTTGCTTCTATTGTTAAGTAAACAAATGGTCATTTAAAAACATTGGAAGTCTCCAATTACAGATATGGTATTCTATTGAAAGGTGTATTAGAAGATGAAGGATGAGTAGTAATACTTTCTAAAATTACTCAACAACTCTATGCAGACACCAGAGATCCATAATTTATATTCTTTTAAATATATATATATATATATTTCTTATTGTTTGAAACACTGAAGTACAACTTAGCATCCTATTTGTCTGAGAATGGAATTCAGGTAACTCTTGATATTCTTTTGCTGTGATTATTTGGAAAGCGTTTTTCTCTGAAATAGTGAAAGACAATAATGTTCACTGTTAGGATCGAATGACTACATGAATTCTGGAGGTTGTTCCCATCAGATTTCAAATAGTGTATGAAATCCACTATCATTGACAGTCTTACTATATGTGACTTCCACAAGATAGGTATTACAGAAATTTTGAATGATTTACTTTGATTGCCATTGATTTGGTAAATGGTATGTTTTGTATAAAATAAAATGAATGGTCCTAACTCATCTTCAGACTCAGAAAACCCTCAATCAGCAGAAAGTAAAACCAGGGCTATATAATTTATGTTCTCAATGATTTAACTAAGGATCCTTCACATTTGCTGGCTGTCACTCCCTTTATTACCCAGTCTTAACCAGCACATGCTGTACCCCCCGTGGTAGCTGGAGTTGAGCATATGCTGCCTCTTGTATGTAAATCTGTTGAAAAAGCAAATTATCAACACTTCATTTAAGACAACCTCATATTCTCTAAGCTACATTTTTTTTCAAATACATCATTTCCCCATACATACTGACTGCTGCTTCTATTTAATAAACTGCTATAGAATAAATCATGTAACTGGCCCAAGTGACAAACAATTAGGAAAACAGACCATAGAGATAATATATTTCATTTAATACAACTTCCATTGTTCTAAAGTTCCTAAGAGCAATAATAAAATTGTTTTCGCTGGGGCTGGAGAGATGGCTCAGAGATTAAGAGCATTGCTTGCTCTTCCAAAGGTCCTGAGTTCAATTCCCAGCAATCACGTGGTGGTTCACAACCATCTGTAATGAGGCCTGGTGCCCTCTTCTGACCTGCAGAAAGAATACTGTATACATAATAAACAAAAAAGTATTAAAATAAAATAAAATGTTTTCACAAAAATATTTTATTCAGTGCAAGTTTAATCTTAAAATTGTATGATGAGCTGATAAATTATTACTTTGAAACTATTGTAGTGCATTGACTATTATAAACAGAAAATGCAGTTTTGCATCCTTGTTCTACAAGGAGCTTTGCTGTACCACGTATCTAACTGGGAGAGTGAGGAGAATCACATGAGATAACAGAAACCAGTGGGCAGTCTTATTACATCCAGACCAGTATTGAGGGTTAACAGCCAATTTGCCATGCATGGACTATGCTTTTCGAAAATCATGGGTATATATATATATATATATATGTATATATATATATATATATATATGTATATATATATATAGTTTTTGAAAAGTAACCCTATCGCTGACCATGTAGGCCATTTAGTGGGCACTTCTGTAAGGGACTCAGTGCAATTATGAGTAAAATTGTCCTTAAGGACAACTTGTCCAATGGTGTCCTATGTGGGACATTGAACAGCAGCAGAAGTTTGAGAGATGTAATCTTCATATAACCATTTTTTGTCATTGTGTTTAAATTAAGCTGTGATTGTGCCCATTAGAACTTATATGTGTTTTTGAAAATAATATTTTTCTAACTATAAAGGTAAACTTTAGATTTGGAAAGGTAGAAAAGCTTTACAAATGAATAGAACAGAATAATCTCATAGTCTAAAATCTATTAATAACATTTTAATCCATACTTTGGTTTTGAGTGTATATATATATTTATGTACATGTTTATATACATATTGAATCTTGTATTTTAATATATATGAGTATTAGCATATGTATATTGCATAGAAATAAATACACATGAATTTTAATCATCCATATATCATGTGAAGTTTCTATTGAGAAATTTCCCATGTAATTAATTATAAAGAAATCATTACCTTAATGGAAGCATAATAGTCTGGTGAGAGACATACTCTAATTCATCTATCCCTTTCCTTGTTAGAAAATATTGATTTTTTTTCTGTTTTCATTATCATAAATTCTATTTTAATGAAGTAACTTCTAGTGAAAATTAATATTATATATACTCTGCTGCACAGTCCTTCAAAGTTCTCTATGATCTCTCATATAATTTTCATATAAAAATTCTTTCATTGTTTAGCTTCATACTTAAAACATCTATAAAATCCACAATTAGAAAATCATTACATTTTCTTCTACTTATATAAATATACCATTTAATTACTTAATAAAAAAGTTACTAGCTATTTTTGAAACTGTTGGTCCTTTTCTTATTTCTCGATCTCTCTTCTCGATTGGTTTAGTATTCATTTTAGTTTGTATTAAATTTTTAAAATGGAAATATAGTTACCTTACTTTCTGTTTTTTCTTTCCTTTCTCCAACCTTTTCCTTGCCTCCCCTAACCCTCTCATATCCTCTGTCTTTTCATTTAGTAGAATTTCTGTATGTATCATGTCACAGCTGGCCACATTGTACTGGGTAGCTAACTAGGGGGCTCATTGCTAAGGGAGCTAAATTCCATCTTTTCATGGTCCAAAGTTGCCTGTAGTTATTTGTTTAGAGTGGAACTCTGTGAGATTTTCCCTTTCCTCCTTGGCAGTCTGTTCAGATTATCATTGTGAAGGTCTTCTCTAGGCAGCTATATTCTTTCCACTGTACCTCAACAATATTTGTTATTATTTTTGTGTGTACATCATTTTTGAGTTTGGCAGATTTGTTTAATCTGTTCTTTCCAAAGATCTTTTTGTGCATGGATTTGGTTTTTAGCTAACTTCATCAAACTTTGAGCAGTACCCCAAATATTTATTTAGTCCTCTCTTCTCAGTCTCACTTCGGTAACTCTGTCGTTTTGAAGACATCAACAAATAGTTGCACATGGATTGAGCCTATTTCTGTTTACATATAATTCTTACAATTGGTGAATGACCTGTGAATTAGAAAAAAATAACTCCTGATGCTTTAAACAAAGCTATTAGCATCACTATGATGGTTAGCAATGTTCACTGATAATTTGCAATAACTGTGCCAAGTACCTATGAAGAATGTCTTCATTTTTATTGTTTTTATTGAGCTACTCACATTTCTCTGTTTTCTTCCCTTCTTACCCCTCCTCTTCCACCTACTCTCATGCCCTCCATGCTCCCAATTTACTCAAGAGATCTTGATATCTTCTTTATAACATGTATTTATATATACATCATGGTACAAATGCATCATTTAGATTAATCTTCAATTCTATAAGAATGGTATACTTCCCTAAACAAATAAATCATGTGATTTCCTTTGATACTAAGTAATTTATTAATGTCTATGTGACTATAATGCAATCCAAACACTGCAAACAAAATAATGCATTTTCAAGTAGTTCCTAAACTTCTTTTTCCTTAATATCCAATTCCAAATCCAAGATAGAACTTAGTCGTGAAACTTCGTGATACCCTGTAAAAAGATGCAATGTGTACCGGAAATGCAGTCAGCAGTTCCCTTGGTAGATCTGTGTGACTCCTTAACTGGATGCCAGTCATGTTCATGGTGTTAGGTACGTTTCCATAATTCACCCTATTCTTCCCAATCCTCCTCAACCAAAGGAAGCTAATGTGGAATATCCTTCTGTATATGTGTTGCTTTTATTGGTTAATTAGAAACTTCTTTGACCTATGGCAGGGCAGAATATAGCCAGGCTGGAATATATATATATATATATATATATATATATATATATATATATATATGGAGAGAGAGAGAGAGAGAGAGAGAGAGAGAGAGAGAGAGAGAGAAGGTGGAGTCAAGGAGCTGCCATGTATCTGCTGAACTGAAAGATGCTGGAACCTTACCGGTAGACCACAGCCTTGTGGTGATACACAGATTACCAGAAATGGGTAATTTAAGATGTAAGAACCAGCTAGGAGTATGCCTAAACTATTGACCAAGCAGTATTGTAATTAATATAGTTTTATATGATTATTTAGTTTGGGCAGCTGGGAACGAATGAACAGTTTCCAATTACAGGCAGTTGTAGCTTGCACTATCATCACAAAACCAACTGCTAGCAAAGAGAATATGCAATGGTTTGTTTTGAAGTCAAATGTGAGTGACCATGATCCAGAATTTGCATTCAGGTAACCCTAAAGTATACATTCCAATGTGATAACAGTTTTAAAGATTTTATAGAAACAGAGCAAATACAATTTAAAGATCAGTACATTACTTAAACATACTGGTAGACACATCAGGTGAGCAAGTTCCAGAAAAGCAGGAGGACTTCATCTATAAGGCTGCGCTATCACCTGAATGTAGGCTTAACCTTCTGGTTTATAGAAGCCAGAGTTCTGTTCATACATCCCAAGGGGTGTACTTGCTTTGCTACTCACTCTGTTTGTTGGTCTCTCTTTCCCCATCATGCATCTCTCTTCCTCCATCTCTGCTTTATTAATTACTAACATTTTTACTCTGGAGGAAGTGCTCTCCAGTTTCTTGATTGAGAAAGCCACATGGTTCTTTTGGAACTCCCCTGCCCCAAAATCACATTTTTTCTCTCCTATGATAGAAGAAGAATAAAACCCAAGCTAAATTTTAAAAATACTTGACAAATTTCTCCTCTAAGGTAGCAGAAATCGTAAGCCCCTTGTCCTAAATTAGAGAATCCTAGCTGTTGAGACTGAAAGCTTTGATTATGTTATGTGACTTCACTCCTTGCAAATCACTAGCTAAAATTTTTAACCTCTCAGATATTGAATTTAATTGTATTTAAAATAAGGAGGCTAGATAACCAGCTGCATTTCATACACAATCTGCAAAAGAAGTTTAATTTCAGAGATTTCATAGGATTGAATACTTGAGAAAAGAGAGCAGGAAGAAGGAAGCAAAGTCGGTACTGAAGGGAGAAATCTCTGCTTTCTGGACATGCTGCAAACACAAGACAGCCACTTCTGCTTACCATCAATATGCAATCAGTTTGATGGATTTCAGGCTTATTAGTCAAAGATAATTATTACATTTGTAGGTAAAAGTGTATTAAAATTGTCATTAACCCTGTCAAATTGCTAAATTTGAAAAACCCAACTATAATTTTCATCTTAAAAAACTCAGGCTATTTCTCAGGATCCTTCTCTCATTCTGTCTCTTCCAAGCTGGCTGCTGAACTGCTTATTACCTTTTTAATTCTGCATCTTTGTTTCATAGCACATCCTCATTTGCATTTCTAAAATCAGATGTTCCTTTCACATACCACGGGATCCTAATTAAAATATTAAAAGACGCGTTTTGAATGAAGGGAATTTACATTGCCATAAGAAATGTTAGAGTGCGGCGTGGTGTTCCTTTATGCCTCAATGATGCTTTCTCCTTAAGTTATTTCTAGATGTTCAGTTAACCCTCTAGGATTTTCAGGATAGATAAAAAGAGATGTAGGAAAAATAGGAAGCAGGTATGTAAAAACGATGGAGTTACAAGAGGACATGGTGGGACTTTTTCATTATTATTTGTTGTAGACAAATTCTTGCTGTCTGCTCACCTTGAACTCCCAGTTCTCTTGCCTTGCTTCTTAAGTGCTGGGATTGTAAACACACCTGAGACACTATCCTTGGATCAGATTGATTCCCACAATGCGTCTAGTTTTCTATTTGAGAGTCACATAAAGAGCAGAGCTGGACACATTTTTTTGACTCGGAGCACATTGTTCTTCTGAATCTTGATAAATATCTTCCCTTGTTACATTTTATTTTGCTTTCCTTTCTTGGTTTTTATATTGTTCCCATTAAAGCTTTCTGATATATTTGCCAAACCACTTCCAATGTTTATGAATGCCTTCCACGTCTGGGGGTCCATGAGTACGTTAACCTAATCAAAGGGTAACTAATTCTACTCCCTGATATCTTTAGAATTTTAAGTTTGAGGTCTGGATATTATTGCTGAATGTACAACCAGCTTGTGGCTTTCACTAGCATTCCACTTATTTTGCTCATTACTACTTGAGGGGTAGATATATTTCTTCAACTTACTGTGCCTAATTACAACACTTTGATAAACATATAAAGCCATGTGAAAACACTAGAGGAGAAGCAGAGCTTCATCAAACTCAGTTCCGCACTACTCATGGCTCTGGAAACCTAATAGGATGGAACTGTATTTATTCATGGACCATACGGGAGGCTATGACTACCATCCTCAAATTTCTTGCCTCAGGACCTCAGGATGGATGTATATTGGGGAGAAGAAAGAGGAACATGATTAACAAAGATCCCTCCTGACTCAGCTTTCCCCCCTCTTTCTCAGGGTAGACTATTACAATGGACCATGGACCGTGACCTCCTGAAGTTTGTTACTGTAGTTCTTATAAAAACTAAGTACTATTCTACAAGCGCACAGAACAGTGTTTGCTTTAGTTTAGCTGAAGCATGGGTTAAAAGAACAAGAAGCGTTGTTCTACACTCTGGCCTTCTCTGAAGGTCAGCCTTTGTTCTGGGTTCTGCAAATCCAAAGAACATCATTTAGCAGGTAAACCCTTGATAACTGAAGTAAGATTTCCTTTTAGAATTTAAAAATGCTCAATCATACCACAAAGGCATGTGCTCAACCATGTTCACAGTAGCATTATTCATAATAGAACCTGGAAACAACCTAGAAGTTCCTCAACTGAAGAATGGATAAAGAAAATGTGGTACGTTCACACAGTGGAGTACTACCCAGAGGTAAAATACAATGGCATCTTGAAATCTGCAGGCAAATTGATGAATTTTGAGAGAAGTGTACTGAGTGAGGTAACCCAGATCCAAAAAGACAAATAAAATATATACTCATGCTTAAGTAGCTTTTAGACATAAATAAAAAAAAAGCTAGCCTACAGTCCACAATTCCAGATAAGCTAGACAACAGAGAGTAACCTAAGAGAAACACACATAGATCTGCATGGGAAGTAGAAAAAGACAAGATCTCCTAAGTAAATTGGGAGTGTAGGGGTCACCAAGAATGGTAGCAGGGGAGAGGGGAGCAAGAGAGGGAAGTAGAGAAAAATATAGCACAATATAAAAAGGGAAAAAGTAATATCATCTTTAAAAGCATAATAACAACAACAAAAAGAATTTAAGAATACTGGGGAAAAGAGGGGATCTAGTATGTGAAAAATGCTTAGAAAGAGGAAGTAAACTGTGGAAAAGAAATAAAGGGGAGGTCAAAGTAACTCTGCCAAGGATCTGTCCCAATGGCGTGGCCACACCTACAGTGGATCATGAAACACATACATCTTTAATTAATACAACTCTCTGGAATGGCTGAAACAGTTCATTTACCATAGGGTTCTCTTCCCATCCTCATCAGAAGAGCATTCTTCCAGTCCTCTTCCAATATTGTTGTTTTAAAGGAAATAAATGGTGTCAATCTGCACTTGTGTTCTAATAGAGTCATATAGGAAATGTACATTTGGAATTTGGGCAAATACTCATACACTTCCTGGCTTATGCAGGTTTCTTACCATTCGAGTTCTTGAGCTATTTCTCACACTAACAAAGAAACCACATGCAGTCTGTGACAGGTCAATAGACGATAGACAGATAAACACTTAGAAATGTGCCTGGCTATTTATATAATTCAAATGCTACTGTTGTTATTATGAATATCATTGTTATTTCTTAGAATGTCCATAAAGGTGAGATTTCTGTCCCTTATAGTTCCACATGCATAGAAATAGTACCTTTGCATGGTGGAGTCCACTAGAGGTGCTGACTTTTACTGTATTCCTATAAAATATTGGACCTAATCATGATGTATCATTTCATTCTTCATATGTCAAGGTATTCAGTTTCTCTGATGTGTTTCTCTATTATAGGCATATAAATCCAGAAATATCACCCACCAAAGGCAATATAGCAAAAAGAAAGTCATAAATCAAAACCTATTTCCTACTCCCTCATGCTAACCAGCCCTTCTATGCCTTCGGGTACTTGGTCATAGTGCTCTGGCAGTGATTTTCCTAGGTTTTATTCTACTGTTGCTGTTTCGTTGTTTAATGCTATAGATTTCTAGTACTTATCTATGGGAGGGAATAAGAAACCTAGGCTGCCTTGAGTCATCTTTTAATCAACTTATCTAACTACTAGGCAACTCAACTGTACAAATGATTTTCCCTTCATTCTTGGACTACCAGAACTATCATGTAAGAGGCATTTTAATTGGACTGGACAATAAACTTTGTTTTAATATAAATTGAAATTTGAGATATTTTATTTCTAATTAAAATTATATTACCAATGTATGGACCTTGATATATTACTCGGAATATTTAACCAATAGGTCTACTATAAGAGACTGCAATACATTGTGGATTCTAAAAATTTTGTAAGTTTTCACCTTCTGGTAAACTAGATGTTCTCATTTAATTTCCTGTAGTATCAAATGAGGGATAATTGGGAAAGTCATTATGAAATACAATGCAGAAATTCTCAAAAATTAATATGCTACCACGTGAGCCAGGGATCTCACTACTACATGTATAAAATAAATGGAATCACTCCACTGAATAAGTACCTGTACCCTCATGTCCACAACAACCCAGAGATAAAATTTAAGGAAGTGTAATGATCAATATTCATTGCCACCTTTACTTTCCAGCACATTTCTAGATAGGTCTCACAAGGGTATTTCCAGAAATGTGAAATTATTCACTCAGAATGAGGGTATTATTTCATTGCCTGGAGTCTTAGACTGAATGAAAAGGAAAACACAAACTAAGTACCAATGTTATTGGCTTTCTTAATGTGAGTGTCTGCCTCATGATCCTGCTGCTCTGCCACCCCCATCATGTTATAACCTGGACCACAATAAATCCTATTTTTTCTTCCTTCCTGAATCTTGCTTTTTTAATTTACTTTGTCTCAGCTACGCTACGGTACTAAATTTCTGATATATCAAATAAATAATTTCTGATGTGGTGTTGTACTGTAGAGTGATGTAACACTTCAGAAAACACAAAGAGACTATTTAAAATATTTTTTCTTAAATAAATAAATTTTGAGGAAATAAATACACTATTCTTTATTTGTGTATTAACTTATGTATACTATACTAAATTGACACATCCAATCCCACAAATATATACAACTTTTGTTTCTTTATCGAAGAGCAGACAAATAAATGAACACAAGTTCTAAATTAGTATCTGTCTTAGTGTAATTATAAGTTTCAAGTTTGAGTGAGAATTCAAATTCTTCTGCATTCTTCTTGTTCTTTGTCTCCTTCTGAGCTTCTCTCTGAGTTGAAGCAGAAATGAGAGCTATGTGAAGGAGTTTGGTTGCTGTGGGGACAGCCAGTTCTGTGAGCTATAACTGACCTCATAATTCCTCTGGACTTTTCGGTGGAGTAGATAAATCCCAGATCAGAGGTGATGATTGTTTTCTAGCAAGTGCAAACCTTCTCTGAAAGAAGGCATCGCCATTTTGGTGGACATGATTTTTACAATTAAGAACAAGATGTTAAAGACATAGTGACTAGGACAACAAATGACCCACAAAATAAACCCATGATTATATCAGGTGTTTATGACATGATGGATATGCCTATACTTGGTTTGCTGTCAATAGATTTGGTGAAGTAATCAGAGTTTTAGAATTCTGACCTGATCAGTGAATTAATACCTTAATGGAGTCTTAACGTGATGACTTCACTGGGAGGAGATGAGAGGCTGGAGTGGAGTCTTCTTAGCAGAAGGCATGGCCTAAAGAGACGTTCCCTTGGTCACTTGTGCTCTCTCTCTTTGCCTCCTGTCCACCACCAAGACAGGAGAAGCTTTTGCCACATGTTCTAACCTTCATGGTGTTCTTTCAGGTTCTTCAAACAATAGAGACAACCTATCACATGTGGGAACATTGAAAACCATCAACCAAAACACTCCTTTCTTTCTGAGTGTGGTTACTCTAAGGTATTTGGCCCAGGGACAGAAAATCTAGCACATGAAGGAAACCATGAACTCGTATATGCTAGCCAAATAACGAATGTGCAGCCACATATGTCAGAATGTGGGAACTCCCAGAAACAGCCTGGGAAACAGTTACCAGTAGTTCTTTTAAGTCATGAAATATACTTCTATTAGAGACCAGTTGTCATTATAAATAAAAAAATCAGAATATTTAGAGTAAAATATATGGCTAGACAAGAAAGAAACAGGAAGAGGAAAAGCAAACCCAGGAGCACAAATATCAAGATGTCTTACATATGGAGCACTAAATGACTGTGAAAACATGTCTGAAGATATTTTCCAGAATTCAGCCAAGAATTTCAGATGGACAATGTGGATTCAAAACAAAAAACATCAGTAAGAAGAAGTGATTATGTTTTCTACATCTCTGATCTCTGAGTCCAGATATTAGAATGGTGAGAAAGAAAGAGGGACAATACCATTGAGCACAGTCACTAAGAAGTTTCAGAATAGACGCAATAGAGAAGACAAGACTTGAGGGTATAGAATAGAGGATTGTTCTAAAGACTATGACATGGCAAAGCAAATGTTGGGTACTCTGAAGTGTGTAGCAGACAGTCTGTCATACTATTTAAGAAAGAAGTAGAAATGTGGCATGGGGTAGAGGAAACTAAATGGAAATTTGGATTTTAAATAACTTAAGATCTCTTTATGAATGACATTTGTCCAAGAATCTGCCTATTATATGTTTTTATGTATGTGAAAAAATGTCATCAGTATACTGCTTGAAGTCCAGCTTTATAATGCTGTTGATTTACAGCAGCAATGACAACAATGTAGGATAAATAACTATCCTACATGATTGGCATTTTTATTGGCTGGTTTTATTTCGTGAGAATTCTGTGGAAGTGATGTGTGATGAGAAAATTGGCTATCCAAAATTAGAATATGACTGTAAATGCCTTTATTTTTTTGTGAATGAATGGAAGGCAAAGAATTTGATGACAGTTTTTATTTTACTCCACTTTATATTAACTGTCTATAGAAACTTCTCATATTGGGCAGAGTGTTCCTTTAAAAGCTATATTTTGAGACTTGGCTCTGTCATATAAATAATTGGGAGCTGTCAGTCCTGTCCACTTTAGCACAAAGGTGAATTCACTGAAAATAAACTTCCTAAGATTCATCAGAACATTGAGGTCCTGAGGCACTGGACCACACTGTTTTGTGGAAAGACAGTCTGTAAGATGAACTCACAGCCTAGGTCAGTCACCCTGGCACAGAAGGCCCAGGAGCTGGAGGGAACACCTTAATCATAGTCTTGGTATGCTAGATGTTAATGATGTTTACCTGGGGACCTAGGGAGAGGAAGAGTAGTTATTTTCAATCACCCATAAATGGAACCCCTTCCCTAGTTTCTACTGTGACATAATGATACGACTTAGCTTTTGCAGTGTTCCTACTTTGTGGAGGAGAAGAGGAAAAACAGAAGGAAGGAATTTCTTCTGAATATAGCAGCCCAGGTGTTAAGGTTTGTTGTAGACAGAAGTTTCTCTCCCACCTGGTCCTGCAGCCATTCAGTCCCAAAGAAATACACAGAGGCTTATATTAATTATAAATTGTTTAGCCTATTAGCTCACTAGCTCTTATAACTTATGTTAACCCCTAATTCTTGTCTATGTTTAACCACATGGCTTGATACCTTTTCTCAGGAAGGCATTCTCAACTTGCTTCCTCTGCATTTAGCTGGTGATTGTGTCTCTGCTTTTCCTCTTCCCTTAGTTCTCTTAGTCTTGTTGCCCTGCCTATACTTTCTGCCTGGCTACTGGCCAATCAGCATTTCATTAAACCAGTATGAATGACAAATCTTTACAGTACAAAAGTATTGTCCCATAGCAGATTGTTGGTGAGGTTCCTTCACTGAGTGAGCCACTTCATCAACCTTGCAATATATAATTCTCCTGGGAAAATTACTATGTGTGTTTTTCAGTTTTAATTAGAAATTTAATATAATCGAAGCATGGGAATACACCCAGGTCCTTGCAGTACAGGGGAAGAAGAGCAATAGGATCAGAAGTTTTATGCGACTGGCTAAATTGTGAATTTGAGTCTATCCTGGGCTACATAAGTATATCGTATAAACAAAACAATCACACAAACAAATAAAAGTAAAAACTAACAAAAACTTAGCATGGGGGATATTTCAATTTGTCCATCAATATTCTAAAACTTATGTATGTTTTATGTGAAAATAACAAAGATAAGTGAGAAATGTGTTATTTAAAAGTTTTACCAAAGAGATAACTGTTATACACTAGAGTTCTTTAGAGGGAGAGAAGGAGGAGTCATATAAACAGTGGCTACTTAGTGTTTTAGACTGAGAGAGACAGTGCAGGCTGACGGGACAGGTGTCAAGGTGGGCCTGACATCAACATGCTGTTGCAGCAAACACCGTGCTGCAGACATCCTTCTGGTTAAGTGTGTTTGTGTTTGTGTGTGGCTTGTGTGCATGTGTGTGGTATGTGAGTGTGTGTGTATGTATAGTGTATATAAATGTGTGTGCAGTGTGTGTGCATGTATGTGTGTGTGCGCGTGGTGTGTGTGCTTGTGAATGGTGTGTGGTATGCATGTGTGTGGTGTGTGCGCATGGGGTGTATATGGGTGTGGTGTGTGTGCATGGGTGTGTATGTGTGTGGTGTGTGTAAATGTGCATGTGTATATGTGTGGTGTGTGTGCAGTGTATGTGTGTAGTGTCTTTGCATATATGTGTATGTGTGGTAGGTTTGCATGTTTGCATGTATATGTGTGTGTGATGTGTATGCGTGTGTGTTTATGTGTGTCTGTGTGGTATGTATGTGGTGTATATGTGTGTGTGGTATGTATATTTGTTAAGTGTATATGTCTGTGTGCATAGTATGTGTATACTTGTTTGTATGGTATGTGTGTATAGTGTGTACATGGTAGTTGTGTACATAATTGTGTACATGTACACTTGTACACATGAGCATGGATGTGGGGAATGGCACTAAACACCTGAAACAGATCATTTGGGACTTCTTCTTACTAATATTTATATCTTTGATTCTTTCATAAATATCCTGAAGTTCTGTCTTTGTACCTAAATGAATTTGTATCCCTTTATTTGTTATTTTACTGTACAGAACTCTGATTTATTTTCCCACCACAGAAGCTGTTTTCATGCTTTATAACTCGAAACATGCAGATCAAAGGGAGAAAATCACAGTGGTCACTTGTTCTCCAGTTTCCCCCCACAATCCAGAAGCTTTTTAAATGTGGCCCAAATGCATTGATACCTTTCCCTCCCGAAATCTTACATTGACTCTTTGATTCAGATTGATTTCCGAGGCTTGACTTTCCTTTCCTACCATTTAGAGCGTGTCTTTTGAAGTATCTGGATCATGCCTTGCCTTGGGCTTCCACTCAAGCTGCCATCTGGGAGCACTGTCAACCCTGGGAAAGCAAAGACTCTTGTCTCCCTTCCACTGCATTTCTAGTAACTGAAAACTGAACACACAGTAGGGCTGATGAGTGAGCAGTCAGTGCACACAATAGGACTGTTGCACACATAGTCTGTGTGTGAGCAAAGGTGCTGAAGTGTAGCTACTTTTCTAACACGGTAGCACATTTCTACCCCTTGCAGTATGTACAATTTACTCTTAAATATTTTACGTGGTTCACCATCCGTTTATCTCAGAAAAAATCAATTTCAAGATTGTCAGACTGTTGGACTTGTGTCTATCACCTCTATAAACAGGGTTCTTAGCCACACAATTTCTATCTATCCTTGTAGCAGAAACTTCTCTCTCTTTATCTTCATAAACTGCAACTAAATCTTTGTAAAAGAGACAGAAACAGTGTCCTAATTGAAAGACAAATGAGTGTGGCAATTCTAATGCTACAGATTCCCCAATTCCCTTGTGTCTCTTTATGTGGTTTATTGGTTTTGGTTTATTTGTAACTTAATAAGACCACAGTACACACCACCAGACTCTCTCCTTTGTTAAAAAGTAATACACGATCTCTGTGCTAGCTAAATTTAAAAATCATAATCATGTCTGACATAAGTTGGTATCTTACACGAGATTGCAATAAGAAGATCATGAAGAAAGCCTGCACCTGTCAGTGAGTTCCTCTGGATGATTTATGGTCTCATGATGCTCAGGTATATACCCACTACTATTATTAACGTGATTGTGAGGTATTGAGGTCCCAGATGAATGGAATGAGCATCCAAATCAACCAAAACCTACTACAGACTCCAGTCAGAGATCTTAATACAGATTGGAAAAGTGTGTGGAGGAGTTGGTTCCAATTTTCCACGTGTCCATCTTCTTAGTAGAGAGTGGTGTCTGGAAAAGAAACCTCTGCAAGGGGGAGGTCTGGCTAAACCCTTAATTTATGAGAAACGGTACAAGTGCCATACTTTAGAAATATTGTTTTAGAATGAGTCATACAGCAAGAACAACATCCTAACTTTTCTCACTAGTAAAAGGTACTCATTTAGGATAATTTTTTATATTAACTGATTATATAGAAACTGAGTTAGTAGTTAAACTTTTTGATCTTAATATATAAAAGTCTGTCTAGGCAGTGGTGGCACATGCCTTTAATCTCAGCACTCAGGAGACAGAGGCAAGTAGATCCCTGTGAGATCAAGGACAGCCTGGTCTACAAGAACTAGTTCCTGAACAGGCTGCAAAGCTACAGAGAAACCCTGTCTCCAAAAAAAAAAAAAGAAAAAAATCAAGTCTTTTGCAAACCCTAAAATGGCTCCCTTAGTTCAGATATATACTTCCCTGCTCCCATATCCATCCTTCTTCCCTCCCCCATCCCATTCCCCCAAGCCATCCCCAATCCTTCCCCTCTCCCTTCTCTCTAACCATCTCCCCTTACTTCCACCCTCCACCCCCCGGGCATCCAAGTTTCCCTGGGAATCTTGTCTACTTCCAATATCCAGAAGGATAACTATATGATTTTCTTCAGGTTCACCTTTTTATTTAGCTTCTCTAGGATCACGAATAATAGGCTCAAAGACCTTTAACTATGGCTAGAATCCACTTATGAGTGAGTACATACCATATTCCTCTTTTGGGGTCTGGGTTACCTCACTCAGTAAAGCGTTTTCTATTTCCATCCATTTGCATGCAAAATTCAAGATGTCATTGTTTTTTACCGCTGAGTAAAACTCTAATGTGTATATGTTCCGCACCTTTTTTTATCATTCTTCTATTGAGGGGCACCTAGGTTGTTTCCAGGTTCTGGCTATTACAAATAGTGCAGCTATGAACATAGTTGAACAAATGCTTTTGTAGTATGATAGGGCATCTCTTGGGTATATTCCCCAGAGTGGAATTGCTGAGTCCTGAGGGAGATTGACTCCCAGATTCCCGAGAAACCGCCACACTGATTTCCAGGGGTTCCCAGGCCCAATGAGAGGTCCCCAGATTGTTCCCTGGGCAGCAGAGAAGAGGGTGCCTGAACTGGCCTTGGCCCATAACCATACTAATGAATATTTTGCATATAACCATAGAACCTTCATCTGGCGATGGATGGAGATAGAGACAGAGACACATATTGGAACACTGGACTTAACTCCCTAGGTCCAAATGAGAAGCAGAAGGAGGGAGAACGTGAACAAGAAAGGCAGGACCAGAGGGAACCTTTATCTGACGATAGATGGAAATAGAGACCCACATTGGAGCACTGGACTGAGCCCCCAAGGTCCAAATGAGGAGCAGAAAGAGGGAGAACATGAAAAAGGAAATCAGGACCGCGAGGGGTGCCTTCACCCTCTGATACAAGGGGACTGATCGAATGAGAGCTCACCAAGGCCAGCTGGACTGGAACTGAAGGAGCATGTGATCAAACCAGAGTCTCTGAATGTGGCTGACATGGGGGCTGACTGAGAAGCCATTGACAATGGCACTGGGTCTTGTTTTGCCTGCATGTACTGGCTTTTTGGGATCCTAGTCTGTTTGGATGCTCACCTTCCTAGATCTGGTGGGTGAGGGGAGGATCTTGAACTTCCCACAGGGCAGGAAACCCTGACTGCTCTTAGGACTGCTGAGGGAGGAGGAGGGGGTGGAGGAGAGGGAATGGGGGGGAGGAGAGGGAATGGGGGATATGGGAGGGTATGAAGAGGAGGGGAGGAAGTGGAAATTTTTATAAACAAATAAATAAATTAATTAAAAAATATCATTGTCCAACTTGAAAAACTAGGAAAAGACAGCACGTTGTATTATTTCAATAAATTTAAATCTAGAAAGAAATAAAATTGATCTAAAACACACACACAAAAAAACCCCAAAACCAACCCCCCCCAAAAGTCCAAAACTAAGCTTCATGACTGACAGCTATTATCTCTGTATATATATTTTAAGCATTACTTTTGTTTGAAAAAATTGCAAATCAGTTATTGATAAACCAGAAAGGAATTGTTGTGCAGTTACCTGAGATAGCATGAGCAAGTTTTCTAAAATACGAGTTTCATTTTGCTTTTTTTCAAACTAAAATAATTCTTCTTTCATTTCTGAGTTTTGCATCTTCATATAAATATTTTTCCCTGAATATCTCTGAAATTTCCTTTCAGCAGAATCTTCAAAGTAAGGACAGATCAAAGAACCAGGATCCTAGATCAAATCAAACAACACCTTTACAAAACACTCTTATTTTCACTGTAGTTCAAAACAATTCGATAAGTATTAGCTTTTCAACTTCATTATGATAAAACAAAAGTTTGATATTGGCCTTTTCCCAGGCTTAGTCTGAAGGGAGCCTCATGTAGGAATGCACAGTCAGTCTGTGCTGTCCAACAGTGAAAATGAGCAAGTCTGGTGCCATCACAATGATCAGGAGAAATCATGGAAACCTTTCAAAGCCCTCTGCACCCCTTCATCTTAGCAGTACCCACTGCACTGGAGGGGTTCTCTCCTGCCTTCCTTTTACTTTCATAAGCCTCCAAAAGAAGGCTCAGTGTCTGCAATCTCTTAATTTCTTCAGCACTGGGAACCAATACCTGCTTTACAGTAGCATGTTAGAAGAATACAGATAATTGAGGAAGAATAAAAGAGGAGCAGAGGCAGAAACATGGAAACAGAGACAGAGAGATGCACACACAGGGAGATAGAGAGGGGGAGGGAAGGGGACACACAGAGACAAATTGGCAGAGAGATCGAATGAGTATTTTGATTCGCTTTGCCAAGGACAAGGTAGAACTTTGTCATGTGGTTCATTTTGTTATTAGTAAGCCCTAGAAGGGACTCCAGGATGGGTTATCTAATAACATTGATCCTGGCCGTCCCTTCCCCTTGAATAATTGCATATATTTACTTCAGACATATAAAATAAATTGGAAGTGATACTACCATACTGAAGTCATAAAACTTCTAACTTTTAGTTTCCTTCTAAAATGTAATCATGTTGGCTAGTATGATATATTCACAAGTAGAAAAATAGTCATTACATTATTTTAAATCAATAACACAAAGCCCTAAAGAAAGCAGATATTGTAATATGAAATGCCTGTTGTTTTCATATTTGTTAAAGAAAAAGAATAGTTGAATTACTGCAACTGGACTAAGATCTCTAACTAAATTAGGAGATTTCTTTTGCTTTCCAAGCTAACCCAAAACACACTATATGAACATTCTGTCCAATTTTATGTTCATTATATGTGCATACCAATTAAATTATACCATTCAGGGTCAGTGCCAAACACAGAAATTCAGGAGAGATGAAAGAATTTTGCTTTGTGAAAAACGTGGAGAACCTAGAAAAACATCTTACTAAATAAAATAACCTGAAACACACACACACACACACACACACCTAAATACTATGTGATCGCTCATGTGTATGTAGCATCTATAATTGACAAATATGCGAAAATAAAGAAGCTTTGATTACAGTGGATGTTGGGGTTGGGCCAACTGAAATATGTTGTCCACAGGCTGTAGATTTGCAGTTTAGTTATGCCTGAAGGATTGCTGGAGATCCAGCATGCAGCCTGATCACTGTCATTGATGATACTGTGTGTTGCATTGAAAATCCAGTGAGGAATTTCAGGCACTTTCACCACAGAGGAGAAGAAAGGAGAAAAGAAGGAAAGACAGAGGTGAGAAGGAAGATAGGGGGGGATAAGGAGGAGGAGAAAGAAGGTGAGAAGGATGTAGATAGACAAGGGGGAAGTAGAAAGAAAGAAGGGGTATGAGGAGGAACAGGAAGGGAGGGAGAGGCATGAGAGGCATGGGGAGGAGGAGGGTGAAAGATAATTGCACAAGAAGGTAGCTAAGTGAAATTGATAGATCATACACTATCGTATTAGGAAAGTAATTGTTTTACTATGCATATGACCAAAAAAACGTACTGTGTACCTTAAATATAAACCATTACACTTCAAAAACCATCCAAGTGAGAATGGGAAATAGACAAAAATGGTGATAGGACCAGAGAACTAATGATTTATCACTAATAAAATATAACCTGTTCCTAATCTTTCCTGCTGAAAAGATCCTTAAGAAATGTGAATTGTTGTAAAGGTCAAGACAAGCACAAGCTCCTCGGTAAAGTTTCATTGTGAGACAACTGGGGATTTGTACAGAAGGGAAAGCAGCAGATGCATAGGCTGGAGAGAATGACCATAAATGGTAAACAAGAACTTACTATATATCTGCTGGGATGTGACAGTCATAAAATCTGCTCTATTGATTATGGCATGGTGCTAATGAGACCAAGGTTTAGAGCTCCCTGTTGCCTTCAGGGCCAGTCAAGTGCACTCTTTAGTGATCTCTGTTGACAAGAAAGGCTTAGGGAGTATACATGCTGCCGAGGCAGAATGCACAGGTGTTGTAGGTGATCCAAATCTCATCACTTCTGCTGTGCTTTTCACTCAAATGTCCCAGTGATTCTTGCAACAGGCTCTGTACAGGCACATATTTTGATGTGAACCAAACTCAAATGCCTTCACATTTTTTTTTTTATTGGTACCTCCTTTACTCTGTTCTTACTGTGCTGACATTCAGTTACACTCATGGTGATGTTTGGGAAAGTTACATGATTTTAGCTGAACAATTTCTCTTTTGAAAAGTTAACTTATTTCAACAGATGTTAATCAAAAGTAAATACTTCTAGATAGTTTTTCTCTCATATCTTTTGAACTGACATTTAAATATTTATTTCCTTTGTTGTTGTTTCCTTTCAGCCTCCTGTACTATTTTCTATTTGGAATCACGTCCATCAATCCAACAGCTGAAGACCAAAAAAAAAAAAAAACATGCTGAAGGCAGGAGATGGGTTCTGCATGGTTCAGCCCCTGGCAAAATTTGTCAGCAACTACACTAGAATTGGGAATACACTATTTTCTTTTAAAACTTTAGGCAAAGTCTATATGAAGATTAATTCTAGATAGCATGGTAATGATCCAAGATGCAAAAGTACATAAAATGCAAGATGCATGAAGTTTGTGGTGTCTTAGCTTGAGAAAAGCCAGTTTTCTTGTGTGTGTGTGTGTGTGTGTGTGTGTGTGTGTGTGTGTGTGTGTGTGTGTACCCAAGAGAGAAAGCTGATAATTTATGTGAATTTGTCCTTTGAACTCATAATTATTTTATCAAAGTGTAATGATTTGTCTTTTTCTTCTTTCCCATTAAAGACTTCTTTCTTCCATCTTTCCCCGTCTCTATGGCCCCCTTTTTTCCTTTTTCTCTGTTTTGCTTAAAATAATTATTTGTCCTCTAATGCTTCAACTATTTATTTTTCATTTTTATTTTTAGGTTATATTACTCCTGGCAGTTCACAGTAGATAATTATAAACAGCCATAAGAAATCGGTCTCTGAACTGTCTTTTTGGTCAACATCAAGTCTCCATAAATACCATTTTCATGAGTTCCTGAAGCACTCTAGTAAAGCAGAATTAATTAATTCTCCTTCACATTAACCTCCTAAATTATTTCATACATCACAGTTCTATCTATATGTACAAAACATACACATCTTCTATACTCATGTGTCTGTTTTAACTCATTATATTTGACACACTTGGTTCTTACTGTATTGTCTGTAATGTCTTTGAGATGTTTGCCTTTTCGATTAGTGGTAGAATTATATTTAACAGTTTGTGCTTATCAGTTTTGGAAGTGTATGCTGAGAAGATGTGGAAGCCAATCCTGAGATGGCCCCTGTATATGTTTCCTACCTGAAGTTTATATCACGTGTAATTGTGTAATTTATTTTTACATTTACTAGGCTAAATAAGTAGAGGTGATAAACGAACTGAAGTTCACTGCATACCACTTGTAAGATGGTTTTAAAATGTCGATCCCATCTTGACCTGGTCTCCTTTTTCTGTGTGTGCTGGTGTATGTATGTTGCTGGGGTACATGTCCATAATCACACATATGAAGTTCAGAGGAGGACTTTGGATACTTTAGAGGGTCCTTATCACTCTTCCCTATTCCTTAGAGGCAGTATGTCTCACTAAAACTGGAACAAAAGTGGTGGCCCATGAGTCCCAGTGGTCCTCCTGTCTGCACCCTCCACAACAAAGGGATAAGGGGCATACACGGTATATATAGACACTCAAGACTTTTCTCTTAGTGGAAGTGTTTGGGGTTTGGACTCTTGTTCTCATGCTTTTCTGCACAGCTGCAACCCCATCCTCCTCTTGATTAATTTATACCATGTCATAAGAGCTCATTAGCAAGATCTATGTAGTCATGAACTGAGCCTCCTGTATAGGCTGTGAAAGCCTACAACCTCAGGTCCACAGTCACATGATTGGGCTTAGAAGTACGCAGGGCAGTACTGGGAAGTTGTTTGATAATGTAAACCTATGCAGACAGCTTAAGTGCACCCTTTTAGAATATCATCACTTGTAGCTAAACAAACTCCATTTTTTTTTTCTGGCCAAGAGACCGTGAGACTGCATGGAACCAGAAAAGTTGTCTGTCCCTGCTACTTTTCATAAACAGAACTTTGTACGGGCTAAGTAAGCCTTCTGCAACTGAGCTATACTCTTAGTTCCAACGTTTCTTATTTTAGCCTGAGTTTTGTGGTCAGTCGTGACATGTCAGTAACAGACTTTATAATACAGAGTACTGTATTATATCTGTGTGATAAAACTGTCATGGAAAACAAATGAACTAAGAAGGTTCCAGGCGAACCTAAGGATTAAAGCTCTCTTTGTAGAGTGAGGTTCTGTGGCTCTGTGGAAAAAATAAAAGATTTGCTTTTATAGAAGATACTAAAGGTTAATGACATTTAACCTCTTGTCCCAAACTACCGGCTATTCTCCAGTCTTGACAAGTGACTGAAAAGAAAATTTGTGAAGGATATATGTCTCAGTGAGATGAGATTTTAGTGAGCATATCGCTAGTAGCTTTTAGATGGTGGAGAATGAGGAAGAAGTTACTACTTTACCTCTTAGCTCATTCCCCAATTAAGAAGCATTCACACTGAGACTTCCTCTCCAGATGGCAGATCTGGCAGTCCTATGGCCACTGTAAGTGGGAATACCATTAGTTGAATATTTTTTTCTATGCTAAATTGAAGCATTCCAACAGCATTTTCTTTTGGAGAATAAATTCATTAGACTCCAAGGGTTTTGGCCAAGCTTCAGACAATAGGTAAGCATCCCTGAAGAAAGCGAGAGTCCTTATTCTCAGACATAGCCGGAAGCATATGTTCAGGGGCATGCTGCCTCACTGACTCAGGGAAGACCAAGGCAGTGGCAATCTCCAGGAAGTTGATGCTAAGACAACACTACCATTAACAGCAGTTAATGATTAGAGACTTTAGAAGTCGAGCCAGGCATGCCTTTAGTGTGTTTGACTTGGGAAAGATGCAACCCAATCATTATGGCTAGTTTATCACTTAAAATGGAAAGCATAATTAATTTTTAGTTTAAGTCTTTTTATGTCTTTTTTTGTAAAATTCCTACAAAAAATTTAATTCTCTGATCTTTTCCATTTAAATTGGAGTTTAAATAATTCTGCAAACTACTTCAAACTGTGTTTTTTACACACATGTGCTTTGGAAATGCGCTTTGGAAATGTATATATTACAAAAAATCACCAAAGTACTGGAAAAATTGATCCATAAGATTCCACTTTGCACATAGCCTCCAAGATGATTTTTCTTAATGAAAGCATTGTGCCCCCATCCCCACCACACAGTGTGCTATGTGTCCTTCCCTTTTCTCAGTGTCTGACATAGTGCATTACTGAACTTCATCCAAAACCCCTAGAATATGCATACAGGATATATAAACAGGCATATAACTTTTCATATTTCTGGGCACTTCAGATCTATGTTGAACCCCACATCTATGATCCACATCTCTGATCTACAAACCAGAGATGCTATTTTTTTTACTTTATAAATAATACCAATCAAAATTTCTACTCCCTCCCGCTCCCACACACTCCTTAATTCTGAGAGAGGGCAAGGTACCCTGCCCTGTGGGAAGTCAAGGCCCTCCCCACTACATTCAGGCTTAGGAAGGTATGCATCCAAATAGAATAGGATCCCAAAAAGGCAGTACATGCAGTAGAGACAAATCCCAGTGCCATTATCATTGGTTTCTCAGTCAGCCCTCATTGTCAGCCACATTCAGAGGGTTCTTTTTGATCCCATGCTTGTTCAGTCCCAGTTCAGCTTGATTTGGTGAGCTCCCATTAGATCAGGCACACTGTCTCAGTGGGTGGATCAACCCCTCATGGTCCTAACTTCCTTGCTCATCTTCTCCTTCCTCCTTCTGTTTTTCAACTAGACCTTGGGAGTTCAGTCCAGTGCTCCGATGTGGGTTTCTGTCTCTATCTCCATCTGTTGCCAGACGAAGGTTCTATGGTGATATTCAAGATAGTCACCAGTCTGACTATGGGTCAAGGCTAGTCCAGGCATCCTCTCCTCCACTGCCCAGGGTCCTAGCTGGGGTCATCCCCATGGACTCCTGGGAATCCCTCTAGAGCCAAGTCTCTTGCCAACCCCAAAATGGCTCCCTCAATTAAGATATCTCTTTCTCTGCTCCCATATCCGTCATTCTTCCATCTCAACCATCCCACTCCCGCAAGCTCTCCCCTTCTCCCCTCTCTTCCCCCCTCCCCTCCCCGCCATGCTCCCAACTTTTACCCCGCGATCTTGTCTGCTTCCAATTTCCAGGAGGATCTATATATGTTTTTCTTTGGGTTCACCTTATTACTTAGCTTCTCTAGGATCACAAACCATAGGCTCAATGTCCTTTGTTTATGGCTAGAATCCACTAAAGAGTAAGTGCATACTATATTCATAGTGGGACTTATCTGTATGGTAGTCAATACCAATTTTAGTTGTAACAACTGCCTTGATGTTTTGAAATACCCTTTCAAGAACCAAGCATAAGGGAAGGTGGTAGCAGAAGAATAGGCAGAGGAAGTCCAAAAGGAAAAGAAGAAGGGAAAAGAGGAAGAGAAGGAAGGGCTTTTTCCATGGTGAAAGGTTTATTTTCTCTACTTCTAAAACACTTTCTAATGAGCAGCGACTGTGTTTTCTCAGTGAGGCATTGGAGGCTGATTTGTCAGAACTCAACCACTCACTATTGGGAAGCTCCACTGGGGGCCATAGCCTGATTTCTTCAAATGGCAATATTGATCCTTTCTTCTTGAATACAGGTAGAGATAATTACAAATTAATCAAAATGATTAATCTCTGAAATCCTTCAGCCTATGAATCACTTTTACAGATGTCAGTGGGCAGCCTGGGGGGAACTATTTTGGGTCATGTTTTATCCGATGCTAAAAATAATCAGGAAGTTAGAAACTCGAATTACACTCACCTAAAATATTGCACTACTTCTGGGTTTAGAGTATTGGTAACATCCACAGACTTCCTCCTTGCACACAGGAGACATTAATAAAATATTAATTTGCTACTGTAAATAATAGTAACCCCCTGTGTCTTATCGGATCACCAGGGATTAAAGTTAGTATTTAACAACAATGCTACTCTCAGAAAGTGTACAAACTCATGGAAATTGAACAGTGAACTACTGAACCACCCCTGGGTCAAGAAAGAAATAAAGAAAGAAATTAAAGACTTCCTAGATTCAACGAAAATGAAGGCACGACATGTCCAAACCTGTGGGGCACTTTGAAAGCAGTGCTAAGAGAAAAGTTCATAGCACTAAGTGCCCACATAAAGAAAATGGGAAAAGCTTACATTAGAGACTTAACAGCACACCTGAAAGCTCTAGAACAGAAAGAAACAGACTCACCCAGGAGGAGCAAATTGAGGAAATCACCAAAATAGAAACAAAGAAAATAATATAAAGAATCAATGAAACAAAGAGCTTGTTTTTTGAGAAAATTAACAAGATAAACAAACCCTTATCCAAACTAATCAAAAGGCAGAGAGAGAACATGCAAATGAACAAGATTAGAAATGAAAGGGGGGACATAACAACAGACACTGAGGAAATTCAGAGAATCATTAGGCCATACTACAAAAACCTGTACTCCACAAATTTGGAAAATGTAAAATAAATGGACAATATTTTAAATATATACCATATACCAAAATTAAATCAAGATCAGGTGAGCAATTTAAACAGACCTATAAACTGAAAGGAAATAGAAGCTGTAATTAAAAACCTTCCAACCAAAAAAAGCCCAGGGCCCAATGGTTTTAGTTCAAAATTCTACCAGAACTTCCAAGAAGAGCTAATACCTATACTCCTCAAAGTATTCCATGTAATAGAAACAGAAAGGACATTGCCAAATTCTTTTTGTGAGGCTACAGTTACTCTGATACAAAAACCACATAAAGACTCAATAAGAAAGAGAACTAGAGACCAGTCTCACTCATGAACATGGATGCAGAAATGCTCAATAAAATACTGGCACACCGAATTTAGGAACACATCAAAAAAATCATCCACCATGATCAAGTCGGCTTCATCCCAAAGAAGCAGGGCTGGTTCAACATATGAAAATCTGTCACTGTAACCCATTATATAAATAAATTGAAAGGGGAAAAAACATATGATCATTTCATTAAATGCTTTAAAAAGCATTTGACAAAATCCAACACTCCTTCATGATAAAGGTTTTGGAGAGATCAGGGATACAAGCAACATATCTAAATATAATAAAAGCAATGTACAACAAGCCAACAGCCAACATCAAATTAAATGGAAAGAAACTCAAATCAACTTCACTAAAATCAAGAACAAGATAAGGCTGTCCACTCTCTCTATATCTCTGCAACATAGTTCTTGAAGTTTTAACACTAGCAATAAAACAATAAAAGGAGATCAAGGGGATCCAAATTAGAAAGGAAGTAGACAAATTTTTGTTATTTGCAGATGATATAATTGTGTATATAAGTGACCCCCCCAAAACTCTACCAGAGAATTCCTAAGCTGACAAATACCTTCAGTGATGTGGCAGAATACAAGATCAACTCAAAGAAAAAAATCAGTAGCCCTCTTATGCACAAATGATAAAGAAGTTGAAGGGAAATCAATGAAGCATTACCTTTCACAATAGCCACAGAAAACATAAAATATTTTGGGTAACACTAGCCAAAGAAGTGAAAGACCTATTTGACAAGAACTGTAAGTCTTTGAAGAAAGAAACTGAAAAAGATACCAGAAAATGGAAAGATCTCCTATGCTCTTGGATTTGTAGGATCAAAATAGTAAAAATGACAACCATACAAAAAGCAATCTATAGATTCAATACAATCTCCATCAAAATCTCAACACAATTCTTCACACACCATGAAAAAATAATAATCAACTTTATATGGAAAAAAAATCCAGGATAGCCAAAACAATCCTGCACAATAAAAGAACTTCCAGAGGCATCACCATCCCTGACATTAAACTCTATTACAGAACTACAGTAATGAAAACAGCTTAGTATTGGCATAAAAACAGAGAGGTTGGCCAATGGAATAGAATCAAAGACCCAGATATTAATCCACACACCTATCAACACTTGATTTTTTCCAAAAAAGTTAAAATTATAAAATGGAAAAAGAAAAGTATCTTTAACAAATGGTGCTGGCATAACTGGATGTCAACATGTAGAAGAATGAAAACAGATCCATATCTATCTCCATGCACAAATCTCAAGTCCAAATGAATTCAATACCTCATTATAAATCTGAGCACACTGAACCTGATAGAAGAGGAAGTGGGAATTAGCCTTCAGTGCATGGACACTAAATATAACCCCAGTAGCACAGACACTGAGAGCAACAATAAATAAATGGGAACTCCTTAAACTGAAAAGCTTCTGTAAAGCAAAGGACACAGTCAATAAGACGAAAAGGCAGCCTACTGAATGGGAAAAAAATCTTCATCAACCCCACATTTGACAAAGACTGATCACCAAAATATATAAAGAACTCAAGAAATTATAAACTAAAATTCTAAATAACCCAGTTTAAAAATGTGGTACCGAACTGAATAAAGAATTCTCAACAGAAGCATCTCAAATGGCCAAAAGGTACTTAAGGAAATGTTAAACATCCTTAGCTATCAAGGAAATGCAAATCAAAACAACTCTGAGATACCATTTTAAACCTGTCAGAATGTCTAAGATCAAAAACACTAATGATACCTTATGCTGAAGAGGATGTGAAGAAAGGAGAACACTCATTCATTGCTGGTGGGAATGCAAACTTGTACAACCACTTTGGAAATTGGTATGGCGGTTTCTCAGAAAATTGGGAAACAACTTATCTCAGGATTTAGAAACACCACTCTTTGGCATATACCTAAAAGATGCTCAATCTTACTACAAAAGCATTTGTTCAATGATGTTTATAGCAGCATTATTTGTAATAGCCAGAACCTGGAAACAACTGAGATGTCCCTCAACTAAAGAATGGATAAAGAAAATGTGGTACATTTACACATTAAAGTTACACATTTCACAGCCATGTTGACAGTTGCATGGCTGGGGCAGACTGAGGGGCCACTGGCAGTAAAAAACAATGACATCTTGAATTTTGTATAGAAATGGATAGAATTAGAAAACACCATCCTGATTGAGGTAGCCTAGACCCCAAAAGATGAATATAGTATGTACTCACTCATAAGTGGATACTAGCTATAAAGAAAGAACACTGAGCCTATATTTCACGATCCTAGAAAAGGTAAATAATAAGATGAACCCAAAGAAAAAAATATATATAGACCCACCTGGGAATTGGAAACAGACAGAATTGACTGGAGGATTGGGAGTATTGGGGTGTGGGGAGAGGGGAGTGGAGGAGGAGAGGATGGAGGGAGAGGAGAATTTGAGAGAATGGAAGGACAAAGATGAGAGATATCTTGATCGAGTGAGCCATTATAGGGTTAGCAGAACCCTGACTCTAGAGAAATTCCCAGGAATCCAAAAGGATGACCACACCTAGTACCCTGGGCAGTACAGGAGAGGGGTCCTGATCTTGACTTGCCTTGTAGTCAGATGATTACCTTAAATTCACTAGAGCCTTCATCCAGCAAATGATAGAGGCAGAGGCAGGGACCCACATCGGAGCACTGGACTGAACTCCCAAAGTCCAGTTGAATAGTGGAAGGAATGGGAATATGTACCAGGAGGTCGAGACCACAATGAGTTGACCCACTGAAACAGTTTATCTGAGCAAGAAGGAGCTCACCAACTCCAGCCAGATTGGGAAGAAACAAGCATAGGTCCTAACTAGTTTCTCTGAATGTGGTTGACAGTCATATGCCTGGGACAGACTGAGGGGCCACTGGCAGTGGCAACAGGATTTATCCCTACTGCATGTACTGGCTTTTTAGGATCCTCTTTTCTTTGGATGTATACCTTCCTCAGCCTAGTTATAGTACGGAGGGCCTTGGACCTTCTACTAGGCAATGTGCCTTACCCTCTCTGAGGATTAGATAGAGGTGTTGTGGGAGAGTGTGTGGAGGGAATGGGAGGAGAGGAGGGAGTGGAAGCTTGGATTGGTATTTTTTTTTAAAAAATCTAATAAAAAAATTTCAGAGAAAGAAAAAAAAGATTTAGGGAGTTCTAAAGGGAACCTGGGTGAGATTCAAGTAGTAAACAACTCAGAAGTCTCAGGGAGTCCTCAAAACTGATGAGATGTAAAATATCCTCTGCTCTCCGAGTTTATATAAGCAGCATGACTGCTCAGTAGACAGAGCAGTGGAGCTCCCGCAAAGAGGCTCAGACAAGCTACACTGCCTGAGATGACACTGTGCAGCTTCATGAGCAGTCCTTAAGTTGTACAATGAGATTCGGTGTTCCAGCTTTTGTGTCCCATTGCTCACGCTGTGGTGGGCTTTCAGGGATGTAGCTGCCTTTGAGCCCTGCTCCTGTAAATAAACCCAGTAAGTTCACTGGTTCACCAAGCTGATCTTTGGTGGTATCTTCTCTTTGGTCTTTGTTCTCCGTGTGAGGACTTTTGAAATGCATTTGTTAGCATCTCTCTGGGAAGACTGTCACCAAACAGTCTATCTCGTATAGCTATTTCTCATTGCTTCTCTCTTAAAGTCGTTCAGTCAGCGTATTGGTCTACTGTTATTTCTTCAACTATGCATTATGTTATGGTTTCCAAATAGCCAAGGGTTCCTGTTGGTTTGGATATTAATATAATTGTTAGTGTTTCCAAAGTTCATACATTGGAGCTTGCATTCTAGTGTTAGAATATAAAGGGAATAGGTGATATCCTTGGGAAATTATATGTCTCATCTATTCACCCCTTGTGAATAGAATTAAGATCATTACAAAAGAGACTTCTAGTGGCCTCTTGTAATGAAGACTCAGGAATGACAGCTTCTCTGAGGCTCAAGTACTTCCTGCATGCTGAAGCCTCTGGCATCTTGAGACCTTCCTGTTTTTAGGTCAAGGGAACCTTGTCTTGACAGATTTCTGGTTTCCCTCTTGAATTAGCATTGTGTAAACTTCTTCATTGACTCTGTGTCCTTAACTTGAAGCTGAATGCTCTATTACACCTTGTTTGTTTTGTTGTGAATATCATTCTCTGTTTCAACAGAACCTATCTGTATCCATAGTCTTATTCCCCCGAACCCAAATTCCAACAACAATGTATGACCCCTTTAGTATTCTGTTTTACCTTGTGGGGGGATAATTGGGTCTTCCAAATATGCAGTCAGGGTTTGATATTTTTTAAAATAACTTGCATTTTGGGTTGGTCATTTCTATAACTATTGCTTTTTTAAATGATAAGAAGAAGAAGAAACTAATCAGTACACACTGGTTTCTAGTCCTTATTGATTCTTTGGTGATTATATTCTGTGTCAAATATCTAAGTTCTAGAAAATAGTGTTTTCACTACACCCTATTTTGTTGGGTGAAATGGGGGGAAAGAATCACTCTATGAAGAGATTTTTCAGAATTCACTTCTCCCCCTAATTTAGTCTACTCCACAACATTTATCATAGGAAGAGTCCATTGCGACTGTGGATACAACAAGAAAGACTGATTTTGATGTCTTAAGAAAGTAATATCCATGCACAGCTGTCAATACCTTCAGAAATCATTTCATTCCTAAGGATAACATTTTTTTCTATTGTTCTTTGTGAGTTAGGGCATCATTTCACTACGATCCACAGATACAAACACGTCCAGAAGCTCAGTAGCATAACATCAGTAGGCATCAGCATTCACATTCCTGAGGCCAATAGGTTTAGAAATCCGTGCTCTTGGCTATGTTCTTCCACAGGTGGCATCAGCTGGATATTGGCTGAGCCAGGCTGGCCTTGGCTAGGGTGAGCCACACACCTGCAGTTCAGCTCATGCACTTATGTGTGCTGATGTGCTCGGTTTCTGACTCATTTTCCTCCTAGGGAGTCAAACCAGTTCAGGTTCATGTTGTTGTTGTTGCTCTGTTTTGCTTTGCTTTGAGGACAATGGCAGATGTCAAGAAGAAATAAACCTCAGTGTTCCAGCTCACTTCACTTCCTTGCAGCACAGAGGATGATATCATGATGGCCGAAAGCAAACTGCAAGACCATCCAGAAGCTGACTGATGGAGTGCTCCAAAATTACAATGGTAAAATCCTGGACACAGAAAGAAAGAGGATTTGTGGCCATGAATGTATCCAGTTATGACATTCATTCTGTACAAGGCTGTCTTAGTTAGGGTCCCTATTGCTGTGAAGAAATACCATGACCATCACAATCATGTATAGGAAAACTTTTCATTGGGGCTAGCTTACAGTTTAAGAGGTTTAGTCCATTACCTTAATGGTGGCATGCATGCAGGCAGACATGGTGCTAAAGAATGAGCTGAGAGTTCAACATCTTTATCTGCAAGCAGCAGGAAAAGAAGTCACTTGCGCTTCATAGCCCACCCCTTTATGACACACTTACTTCACTAGGCCGCACCTGCTAATAATACCACCCCTGTGGACAAAGTATTCAAATACATGAGTCTCTTGGGCCCATTCCTATTCAAGACACCACAAGGGTCAATTGTATTTAAAGGAATAGACACTGAATGTCCAGAGAGTAGGAAACATTTTCAGAAAACAGTGTTACTATGATATTTCCATTTGCAAGTCTTGTTCCAAATACGAAATCTGGACTGCTGTGCATGATTGGTATAAAAGCGCATCCAAAGATAACTACAAGTCTAACTAATTGATTTTCATTAAGGACTGAAATCACCTATGCTTTCTTGTTGGTTCTCTTTTCACAAGGGAGGAATGTGTTTTCTGATGGATTGACAAAGACAGTCAAAAGTAGATTGCTGCAGCCTGCGCAGCCTGGATAGCCAAGACTGGCGGAGGGGGGTGCAAGGATTGAGATACGGAGGCTTCTTTTCAGGTGGAAGAACAGCAACCTTTATTTTGCCCAGCAACCTTTTATATCTCTACTCCTTCTGTGGAAACCCACTGGCCAGAAAGAACACAAACATCCTTGTCAATTACAGACCACAAGGAAGTTCCCCTGCTGGTCAGGTGAAGTAAGGGCAACTAGATCACAACAACTCCCATTTTATTTTATAATACCTTACCTGTCATGGGGAATAGCTCTCTAATATTCTCTGTCTTAGATAGCATACTGCCCCCAAAGTATTGCCCATCCATGGCTACCCAGACACATAGCCCTAAACCAAGTATCCCCAGGACTGACAATGCCGAGGAGCCAGACCAACACTGCAACCACTTAGCATGCACTAACTGGGTGGTAAAATCAACAAAAGCAGTATTCCAAACCCCTCTCATATGACGGTTGAGTTTCATAACAGTAGCAGAAGCATGCAATACAGTGCCATGAGTAACACATATAACATGATTAACTGTTGAAAAGTCCAAAGATAGTCTACTTGCTCCTGAACCAGAGCTACTTGTTGGTTTAAGGTCAATATGCCCAATTGAATATGTCCAAAGCTTTGCTGACTCTTTTCAGCAAGCTGGCTGACAGTCTCAGCCGTCTGCACAGTCTGTGAGAGAGCAAGTCCGGCAGCAGTAGCTGTGGTGGCAAAGCTCTGCTCCAGCTGCCTTCTGGCCCCAGTGCACTCACTCTGGGTCCAAACTGCTGCATGGAGTAGAACAGAACTCAGGGAAGCAGGCTCCCTGCTCCTGCTCCGGAACCATTGAAGGGGCCCCACATTAACAATGTTTTAGGGAGTTTGGGTGTCCTCAACCTGTCTGGCTACTTCCTGCTGAGCAGGGGTGCTGCATTCTTGGGAGTATTTTACATCAACATTTCAGGGTGTCTCAGTGATTCAAACCATATAGATTTGCAATGAATCCACAGGTTCTCATCCTCTGTGGAGACAAAAGCTGAACTTCTTTTCCAGAGCATGAAATCCTTAGGTCTGTATTTTAAAGTCAAATACCTTTCCTAACAGTTGCCAGACCAAATGTCTTTCTCCAGTCCAGAGCACAAAAGACAACACAATCAACACAATAACATAAATCTCTACACATTCTATCTTTTGAGGCCTCAATTCATCCTCCTGTCTCCTCTCTATTGTTTCCCTACTGGTCAATCTTTCAGAGGGCATCTCAGAGTGTCTCTGGGGATTAATAAACACATACTCATTTTAATCTGATTTGGCTTGTTCCCAGTTTGGAACATTTAAAGCCCCTCCTGTACAAAATCTTTGGCTGTCTTCCTTGTTACTTCCGTGCCTTGTTCCTTTAAGAGTTTCAGTTACTTTTTGAGGCCTTTCAATTCACCCTCCCGCCTCTTTATACTTGCTTATCTTTTGGAGGATGTCCCTCAGAGTTATCTCTGGTGATGAAAAATAAAAACACTTTGCCTTCCCCAATAGGCTCTTCGATTTAGCCTGCAGCTGGAGCGACCCGTTCACGTATCCCCACTTTCCAGATCTCGGTTGGAACCTCCACTTGCTGTGGCCAGTGCAGCCTGGATGGCCAAGACTGGCCTGGGGTGCCGGGATTGAGACACGGAGGCTTCTTTTCAGGTGGAAGAACAGCAACCTTTATTTTGCTCAGCAACCTTTTATACTTGTACTCCTTCTGTGGAGACCCACCGCCCAGAAAGAACACAAACATCCTTGTCAATTACAGACCACAAGGAAGTTCCCCTGCCGGTCAGGGGGAGAGAGGGCAACTAGATCACAACAGTAGATAACAATAATAGTTGAGGAGCTCCTTGGTATGCTAAAAATATTTGGATTGGATATTTCCAAAGGCCTCTTTGCAAAGTATGTAAATTGATCCTAATAAAGGAGTTATTAAATACGTTAAACTTAGAGTATCTTTAATATTGCTTTAATTATTATTAGTTTATTTTATTTTCAATTAGTTATTGATTATTATTTTAATATATTATTATATTAATAAATTTCTACTTGTATTCACATGCATTTAATCCCAGTACTCAGGAGGCAGATGCAAGTGGATCTTTATGCGTTCGAGGCCAATCTGATCTACAAGAGTTAGTTCCAGGACAGGCATCAAAGTTACACAGAGAAACCCTGTCTTGAAAAAAACAAAAAACAAGCAAGCAAGCAAGCAAATAAACAAATAATAAAAACCATTATAGTCAGTAAAAGGAAATAATTTAGTAGTAGAACTTTGAAATGCTTTCTTAAAAAAAATGATTTTATTGGCGCTGAGGAGATGACTCAGAAGTTAATAACAGTTACTGCTCGTTCAGATGATCTGGGTTCAGTTCCCAACATCTACATAGCAGTTCACAACTGTGTATAAATTCAGTGTCAGTCAATCCAATGACTTCCCCTGGCCCTCAGAGGCACTGCACAAGCATATGGTGAAAAGACATACATACAGTCATTCGTGCAAAAAAAATAAATGTATTTTTTAAAAGGAATGTTTTTATTCTTCATTAAATTTAAAGCTTTTAGAAAGGAGAGCAAATTGGATACCATAAATCACTGTCCTAGTAAGCCATAGCGCATAAAAGAGGCTGTCATTATTGTTCTCGAAAAGTGTATATTTATGATTTTGAGCTATTATGTTAAAGTCTAAACTATTTTGCAGTTATCTAGGTTTGTTGTTGAATTTCATTTACAATGAATCCATAAATGAGTCATATTTTGGTACATAATATCATACAGTGACAATATGTTGGATAAACAGGGCACAGATACTAGCAAATGTGCAAAATATATTTTCATTTTATTCTTAAAATTAAATATAATTTTAACGTCTGGAATTTTAAATATTTTTATTCTGTTTTTGAAGTTTTCATATAGTGTTTTCTTTTTTTCTCATATCTTTCCTCTTTATGAATTTCTGTAGGATCGCGCCCCACCTTCTTACCCACCCAATGATGTATTTTTTTTTCTGGATTTTATTTTATGTTTATTTTTTTAAAACAATCTTTTTTATTTTACATACTAATCCATTCTCTCTCTCCTCTTCTACTTCTCCCGCCTTTCCCCCACCCCACCCCATCCATTCCTCAGAAAAGGTGAGGCCTCCTATGGGAAGTCAACAAAGCCTGTCTCATAACTTGAGGCAAGACCAAGGCCCTCCTCACTGTATATAGGCTAAGCAAGGTCTCCCTTCATAGGGAATGGGCTCCAAAAATCAGTTTATGTTCTGGGGATAAATACTGGTTTCACAGTCATTGGCCCCACAATTTGCCCAAGCCACACAACTGTCACCCACATTCAGAGGGCCTAGTTTGATCCTGTGCAGACTGGTTAATCTCGAGTCAATGAGCTTTCACTAGCTTGGGTCAGCTGTTTCATGATGGTTTCCCCATCATGGTCTTGGCCCCTTTGCTCCTTATTGTTCCTCCTTCTCTACACTCTGGACTCCACGAGCTTGGCCCAGTGCTTAGCTGTGGATCTCTGCATCTGCTTCCATCAGGTACTGGATGAAGGTTCTATGATGACAGTTAAGACAGTCATCAGTCTGCTTACATGGAAAGAGCAGTTCAGGCACCCTCTCCACTATTGCTTAGATTCTTGGGGTTACTCTAACCAAGGAAGTGAAAGATCTATTTGACAAGAACTTTAAGTCTTTGAAGAAAGAAATTGAAGAGGATACCAGAAAATGGAAGGATCTTCCTTGCTCTTGGATTGGGAGGATCAATATAGTAAAAATGGCAATTCTACCAAAAGCAATCTATAGATTCAATGCAATCCCCAACAAAATTCTTCACAGACCTTGAGAGAACAACTTTATACTATTTGTGGCTATCGTGAAAGATGATGTTTCTCTGATTTCCCTCTCTGCTTCTTTGTTCTTTGTGTATAGGAGGGCAACTGATTTTTTGGAGTTGATCTTGTATCCTGCCACATTACTAAAGGTGTTTATCAGCTGTAGGAGTTCTTTGGTAGAGTTTTTTGGGTCGCTTATGTACACTATCATGTCATCTGCAAATAACGAAAGTTTGACTTTTTCCTCTCACCAAGGACCCTTCTGTAATATTGCATATGTACATGTGTGTTAACTAAAGATAAAATATGGCTTTCTAGAACTGAAACAATTGCAGATGTTTTCAATACAGTGATAAAATAGATACTATGTATATGAAGTTCAGATGTACATCAGATACTAGCAAATAATTAAAAATTTTTAATTTTCACAAACTTAGATATAAAAGGAAATGCATTTCACCTACAAATAATTACAAATTAATTTAAATAACTTTATAAAATTTACTGTGTTTGAAAACTATGTCATCGTTAGGTATACTGGATTTTAGAATGGGGTGGATATTTATTTTATTTTTGAGGATTTATTATAATTATAAACACTTCTCCCTTCAAACCTTCCCATAGCACCTCCCAACTCTCCTTCAAATTCATGTCTTCTCATTTCATTGACTGTTATTGCATGCATAGGTATATTTTTATATACATAAATATTCCTAAATAAACCCTGTTGAGACCATATATTGTTATGTCTATGAATGTTTTTAGGGTGATCATTGGGCACAGGAGAGCCAATTGGTGTGCTCTTCTCTGGGAAGGAGTACCTCTGCTCCAAACTTTTCTCAGTTGCCAATAGTTGTTTGGTGGGATTGAGACTTCATGGGGTTTTCCCCATGTCATTTGTTATGTTCGTTCATATCCTGCTTGTTCAGCTCCAGTTGGAGCAGTTATACTGGGGAGACATTATGGGTATAGCTTCTAATGGTACGAGGTGGCACAATATTACAGCAAAGCCCCTGATAACTCTCTGGCTCTTACAATCTAAAGCAGGTTTCTTTATGCAATGTTTCTTACATGCATATTATTGGATCACACAAACCTTCACTTCTTTATGGTCCCCAACCCTCTATTGCTCACCCGCATTTAAGCCCTTCCACCCCAGTGTCTCCCTTTTACTTTCAAACCTCATGTGTTTTATTATTTTCTTTACTTCTCTCTCCAAAAATCATTTTTATTTTCATTTTCTCATTTTTTTTCTAGTTCTTGCATCTACCACTTCCACACCAACTTTGAAAAATATATTCTTCTATTGGAACACAATTGCTGCATGTGACATCAAGTAGTGTTTGATTAAGGGGGGAGTTCTAGTTAATAAACATGCAATATATAGAAAGTGAATATACTTGAAGGTGAAATGTGTGTCCTGCGTTAATATGAGGAGTGTGTTTTCATGGAAATGAACCTTTTCCAGATAAAGAGAACTCCAGTAATGAATACCTTGAGTGTAGTAGAGGGCAGTTTTCTTCTCACACTCATGCAGAACCATGACTATTGCATGTTTTTTCATGTGTAGGACACTGATTCCACTGCCAAGCTATGCAGAGAGAGAAAAAGGATTAGTCTATATGTCCAATTGATTTTGCCTCTCTTGTGGAGTGTGTCAAATAAATTGCATTTTTCCTGAGCTTATTTAGACGGAGCATTATCCTGCTGTGTTCCGTTGGATCCTGTACAGATTTGTGATTGCTGAATTGTAACACTAATCATAATAATTATCTATGTAATAAATTCACAATATGAATTGTTACAGATGGTCACATTTTCTATCAGAGAGCAATCAAGCCTATTTGTACAATCTACTTGCTCCTGGATAAAACAAAGAGCAACATGCAAGTTTCTGTATGTTCATCACACATTATAAGTGGCAATTTAGGGCTAGTGCATCAGGGAAAATGAGAGATGATAAGCCAGAGTGCTAAAGAACTTTCAAAGAGAGCGTATTTGGATTTCACTATTAGTTTTACAGATATTATCATTCTATATCCGATTAAATACTAAAGAGTTGTTTTCACACAGTGAGCAATTCCTTTTCTCTATCTAAAATCTGAAACTCATTTTGACAGTGGAGGAGAGGCAAATGAATTATAATTCAATATATTAGCAGAGTAAATAGAAGGTACTGAAATAGAATGTGGTGCATATTGGTGACCTAAACAAAGATGGTCCTCAGGCATTGTCTACAAGTAGAAGTAATTTGGCTTCTCTGGCCCTTTATCCAGTACCATGTGACTTTAGTTAAGGAGCTGAATCTGGTTGCCTCTACAGTGTAGTAAAAACTATGGCATTACAGAGCTTCTTTACCTGTATTTCCTTGTTGCTGACTTTGAGACTTGACTCAACTTTTCTTACCAACATTTTTTCTGGCAGTGCCAAAATTTCATTACAGTAAAGGGAATATTATTTCTCCTCCAACCTTCATTTAATATTTCATCTCAATAAAAGCAGACTTTTTCCTTATGATGGCAAACACACAGAGGAATCCACAAAAGTAGGCTAGCAACTCTAGCTGACTGTTCTGTGTTATATATCTTGTATATACATATGAAATAATGCGAATATTCATATTTATCTATTACCTCTGCATATTTATTTCTGTATTTAAGTACATGTATGATGACATTTAAGCATATATACAACTGTACACATTTACAAACTCCTGTTAATCTTCTGTATATCTGTGTCTCTGTTTTTATATAGCTCTATCTAGCAAAATGTAAGATTGTGTTATATGTGTCTGCTTTCATTTTTTTCAGTGCTAAGAGGATAAACGAAGCACGTTAGGAAAGTTCTCTACTATTGACATATGTCCCAAGATCATATTTGTGGTGTGAGAGGTTTTTTTGTTCTCTTTTTATTGTTTTTATTGAGCTATACATTTTTCTCTGCTCCCCTTCTACCCTCTCCCATGGTCCCCATGCTTCCAATTTACTCAGGAGCTCCTCTCTTTTTCTACTTTCCATATAGATTAGATCCATGCATGTCTCTCTTAGCGTCCTCTTTGTTGTCTAGGTTCTTTGGGAATTGTGAATTGTAGGTTAATTTTTCTTTGTTCTATGACTAAAAGCAACTTATGAGTGAGTCCATATAATATTTGTCTTTCTGGGTCTGGGTTACCTCATTCAATATGTTTTCTAGACCCATCTATTTGCCTGCAAATTTAAGATGTCATTAATCTTTTTATCTGCTGTGTAACTGGATCTTCATTTTGTAACTGGATCACATTTTCTTTATCCATTCTTCAGTCGAGGGGCATTGAGGTTATTTCCCGGTTCTGGCTATGACAAACAATGCTGCTATGAGCATAGATGTGCAAGTGTCCTTGTGGTATGATTGAGTATCCTTTGAGTATATAACCAAAAGTGGTATTACTGGTCTTGAGGTAGGTTGTTTGCTAATTTTCTGAGAAACTGCCATACTGATATCCAAAGCGTCTGTACCAGTTTGCACTCCCACCAGCAATGGAGGAGTATACACTTTACCCCATATCCTCTCTAGCATAAGTTGTCATCAGTGTTCTTATCTTGGATATTCTTATTGGTATAGGATGGAATCTCAGAGTTGTGATTTGCATTTCTCTGATGGCTAAGGGCATTGAGCACTTCCTTAAGCATCTCTCAGACATTTTAGATTCCATTGATGAGAGTTTTCTGTTTAGGTCTGTATCTCATATTTTTATTGGATTATTTGTTCTTATGATGACCAGTTTATTGAGTTCTTTATATATTTTGGAGATCAGTCCTCAGTCCAATGTGGGGTTGGTGAAAATCTTGTCTGTTTCTGTTTGGTGCAGTATTGTTTTGTTAACTGTGTTTATTTGGTATACAGAAGCTTTTCGGTTTCATGAGGTTCCATTTATTAATTATATATCTCAGTGTCTGTGCTACTGGGTTTATATTTCAGAAGATGTCTTTTGTGCCAGCGCATTCAAGCATACTTCCTACTTTGTCTTCTATGAGGTTCAGTGTGATTGGTTTTATGTTGAGGTCTTTGGGCTTGAGTTTTGTGCATGGTGATAGATAATGGGTCTATTTTCATTCTTCTACATGTTGATATCCAGTTAGGCCAGCACCATTTGTTGAATATGCTTTCTTTTCTCCATTTTATGTTTTTAGCTTCTTTGTCAATAATTAGGTGTTCAGAGGTATGTGGATTAATATCTGGGTCTTTGATTCAATTCCATTGGTCTTCCTGTCTGTTCTTATGCCAATACCAAACTGTTTTCAGTACTGTAGTTCCGTGGTTGAGTTTGAAGTCAGGGACTGTGATGCCTCCAGAAGTTCTTTTATTATCCTGGGCTTTTTACTTTTCAGTTTGAAGTTGAGTACTATTTTTTACAGGTCTGTGAAGAATTTACTGGGATTTTCATAGACATTGCTTTGAATGTATCGATTGGTTTAGGTAAGATTGCCATTTTTACTATGTTTATTCTACCTACCCAAGAGCATGAGAGAGCTTTCATTTTCTGGTGTCTTCTTCAATTTCTTTTCAATGATTTAAAGTTCTTGTCATAAAGTTCCTCCACTTGTTTGATTATTGTTACTCTGAGATATTTTATGCTATTTGTGGATATTGTGAAGGGTGGTGTTTCTCTGATTTTTTTCTCAGTACATTTATTATTTGTATAAAAGAGAGCTACTGATTTTTTTTGAGTTAATCTTGTATCCTGCTATATTACTGAAATTGTTTATATGTTGTAGAAGTAGAATTTCTTGCTCCATTTTTTGGGGTCGCTAATGTAAACTATCATATCATCAGCAAATAGTGAGAGTCTAACTTCTTCTTTTCTGATTTGTATCCCCTTTGATTTTCTTTTATTGTCTTACTCTAGCTAGAACTCCAAAACTATATTGAATAGATGTCGAGAGAGTGGACAACCTTGTCTTGTTCCTGATACCAGCGAGATCGTTGTGAATTTCTCTACCCAAGAACATGAGAGATATTTTCAGTTTCTGGTGTCTTCTTCAATTTATTTCTTCAAAGATTTGAAGTTTTTGTCATTCAGGTCTTCCACTTGTTTAGTTAGAATTACTCCAGGATATTTTGTGCTCTTTGTGGCTATAGTAAAGAGTGATGTTTCTCTGATTTCTTTCAGCATGGGGATTTTTTTCTAGTTCCATTAAGTCATTATTTTTTAGATACTGAAGATTTCTACTGATCCATGTGGTTATATACTGTACTATCTGCATTGTATTTTGAGAAGTATTTATTTGAAGTATCAGTAGTATAATTGTTTTTCTATTAGATGTTTCATATATACTAACTTAAATGTCAAAAACTTAACTGTATCGACAGTCAACAATTATGTGACTTGAAATCTGAGGACACTAGATTCTTTTCAGAAGGTAAACACATAAACTTTCTGTTAAATCTTAACTGATCATTCATTTGCTTCCCATTTCTATTCTTACATAAAGCTTTCGAAAGCAAATGTAGTCAATAGGCTTTTTATCTCTAAGTTTGACTTGTTTCTATTTCTCAAAGTCTTGATTTCCTCCTTTTTATTGTAAACAATAAATACTTAAAATTCTCAGCTTTCTAATTTTTAAACCAAAGTGTCAGAAACATTCTTTTGGAAGAATAAGAAGATATCATTACATTTAAAATATGATAATAAATAACAAAGATAATAGACTTTTGTTTCATTAATGCTTCATAGTAAGCTAAATGATTTTAAAATGTTTAATAATTTACTTTTAATATTTTTTCTAGATATCAAAGCCTGCCTATTGTAGTATCTAGCATATAGATACATTCTTGGAAAGTCCAAATCTATATTTTTTTTAACTTTCTGGCTTCAAATGTGTACAGTTTCCAAAGAACATTATTTTTAGTCCAAGTTACATATTCATTTCTGTAAATTTCAGGAATTAAAGCTACAGTAACTCCATTTTTTTGTTTCCTCACACATTTTCTGTTCTGTGTTCTCTGTAGATTACTTGCAGTTGTTACAATCTTATATAGATAGTACAAATTTCACTTCCATTTTCAGAGTAGGAAGTGGAGAATTAATGCCTTTACTTAATTTGCCCTACCCATGTCATAAAAATAGACAAAAGCATCTGTCGTCTCAGGCCAAGGGCAGAGATCTTCTGCATAGTTACTTTCAATAAAGTATTTAATTATACTTTATAGTCATGGATCTATGTCTACAACATACAATTTGTTATTACAGGTTAAACTTACCAGCATGCAAGCATAGAATTGAATTTGTCAATGATGCATTGATGTATTAATAACAAAGGTAAGAACATGGTAAAGGTCTTTGAAAGACCATTTCAAAAGATGGGTATATAAAAGTCCTTAAAACAGTTAAATGTAAGGTGTTGGGAGGTAGCTCAGAAAGCAGAGCTTTCCATGACCCATGAGAACTTAAGTTCAATCTCTTGAATCCGTTTGAAAGAGCCAAACATTGTGCTGCATGCATGTAATCCCAGGTCTAGGTCATTAATTACAAAAGAATCTCTGGTGTTATTGGCCAGACAGTTCAACAAAAAATAAGTGAGTTCTTGTTCCAGTGGAAGACCCAATTATAAAATAATGTGGTGGGGATAGAAGAGGGTTTACAATATTGACCTTGTGTTTCCACATACCCTTATACACACGTGCATGCACATGTGAGCACACAATAATAAACAAAAGGCTAAGGGCATAACTGGTAGAACAGTAGAAATGACATCCTGTGGGTTACCTGGCCTAATGCACATCACTCACCTCTTTACCTGATGACAATAAGTGAATACGTAGCTTCTGAGTTCTGAGACTTTAATACTAGAAGACAAATAAAATGCTTTCTTTCTTGATGAAATAGTCCTTGCATGCGGTTCACAGACAGTTTTCTGTTCCTTCTTCATCTATTTGCCTGTACTGGTGATTTTCCTTTGTAGAATTACCAACTCCAATTCCTGACATCTTTTTTTTTTTGTATCTGTGTGACCATGAAGTCATTCAAACCCTGATGTTTTATTATCTTTCATTATTTCCACATAAACCATACTCTTGGTAGCAGTCGGGGTGAGGAACAGAAGCACTCCTTTCTGGTATTGTCTACAGCAGCCTGAGAAATTGTGTTTGAGACCTCTATTCAGGCCAAGCCAGGGTTCTTGACTCCACAGTAGAAAATATTTTTAAGAGAAAACAGTACAAAGCAGACTTGGTGTTTACTTCGAGCTTTTACAATAGGTTGAAGCATGAGGGTTAATAGAAAGAGAGGCACACAGGGGAATAAACACAGGTAAGCATGGGTGTGTGCTGACAGACTCATGCTCATCTCTGCAGAAGCCAGGTGCACAGTGTTGCTGCTTTCTAAATTATATTGTTTATAGGGTTCTGTCAATACCCCCCTCCCCGCTCTCTAGCTTTTAGATAAGTGAGATCTTAGAGTGGTTTTGGAGGCGATTTGGGTAGGATTACCTCCGATATAATAAAGTCAGGGTAACAAGGCATGCGCATGGTGGTTAACACATACTTTTGCTTTATGGGTTCTTGAAAATTAGAGGATTTAGAGGTGGGAAAGAAGAAAATCCTTAATTGATCACATGTTATGCCTTAAATATGCTTCCTGGCTATTTTAACATTGATACTTGAAACCTATATATAAAAGTATTCCTATCTTTCTGTAGGCTGATTTGTTAATTTGTTGATTGTACTAGAATCTTGACTCATACCTTGAAAAAGACTTCATCTAGATTCCAGAGTAAGGTCTCGCTTGACTCCTCATTGTCCCTTAGTTTACTTGTCTTTCTATCTTGTCCTGTTGTGATACCGCACTCTACACCAAATCAGTATTAGTTTATTAGACATTAGCTTAATATTCCTCCTTAGCATACACCCGTGCAGATGCAGCTTCTGCTTTTAAAAATAAAAAAAAATGTGTGTTCATTGCTACTTTGAATGTTTATTATGCTCTGGTTTTCTATCTTATACTCTTGAAATAAGCAAGAATCTTTAACAGTGCTTTAGATCTAGCTGAAAGGTACCAATATCTTGGCCTTTCATCTACTCTTACATGATTCCTCTTTCATAGTCCACTGGCATTCTGATAAGAGAGTGCCCTTCCTCCTCTGATCTCCATTTAGGAAAGCCTTTCATTCACTGTGGTTCATAATAAACCAGGACAGAGACAGTTTGGACAAGCTTAGGGATAGTGTGCCCTACTTGCTGAGTGTACGGCTCTAAAATCTCCAGTACTGTGAGTTTACCATCAGTGGTTGATTCTAGACAAAACAATAGACTAATTTCAGACATATGAATTGATTTTAAATATGTTGAAGCTCTTTTATGTCAACCACAAAGTGAAAAATACCCCTTTTCTTTGAAAAACATAAGATTCTGAGTTACACAGTTATTGTCACACAGAGTTTGTATCCAGGTCTTTGTGTGTATATTATACTGCAAGCGAGTCTTACGACTTGAGCCACAAAGTTTGTATGTGCCTCCTTGCTTCTTATTTACTGATAGTAAAATATGTGCTGCATGTAGTTGTCTTGAAAACAGGCATAAATACTCATGAGCATTCTCTTGTGGAAAGATAACACAAAAAGCTAAATGTTAACTGGAAGAAAAACTCCTCTTAGAAAAGGAAAAAAAATGTAAAAAGTGGTTCTGTGGCAGTAAGCTGGCATCAGAATGGTAATGACTGCACGAATTGATGATCAGTGTCCTTGGAATGTCTTGATTCACACTCTCTACAGGTCACGGTCATGGTTATCAGAGTGCTGTGCCTTAGAGCTAGTTTATTTGCAGTGCTGATGTGCGTTCTTGATCCATTGAAACAAGTGCTAGACATTTTCATTATGTCATCCCAGGGAGATGAATGGAAGAAGTTCCAGAGAAAAAGACGAGAGTGAAAATGGTTCACACACAGGTGCTTCAGCTGCAGTTGTGCAAAGCTGTGTTTGGGGGTATAATGCACGCCTTCAACAGAAATCCCATTTTTCACATAATGTAATAACAACAACCGTGATAGAGTGATTGGTATTATAAAAAGGGCTGTGAGAGAAATGCTGTTATTATGAAAATCCTATTAGCGAGTCTCAGTGTGCTGGACATGCAGAGCAGATTTATTAACCAGCCCTCTGCAGGCCCAGTTTTACCAGCTAGGAAATACTATATAGTAATATTGTTAATCAATGTGTCTAATTGCAGTATATAAAAGTGAAACACCGAATAGCTTACATTGGCTCCTGCAAGTTCTGAGACTATTTCGAGTAGATGTGATGAAGGGGAGACATGCCGTGTACCCCATTTCTGGGCTGTCACGTGTCCAGTGATCGACCCTTAAGTGCACAGTCAGTTTGACTAATAAGAAAATGCTGGGTCTTTTATAAAAAGCTGTCAGTAGATGGCAATGTGACTGTGTTATACTGCATTTTTATACAATATGAATTGAAAATCTCGAGATCGTTCACATTTGCTGCCTAAATTACTGTAACCCCCCAAAAAGAACTCCGAGAGCCCCTTTAAACTATTCTTTGAATAATTGATAGCTACAAATGAAAAGCCATGCCTAGAATTTCCTAAGTGATCAAAGTTGTTTTAATTTTCCAGTGGTCAGGGTTGAATAAAAATAATGTTACAAACTATACCATCAATAACCAGGGAACTTAGAGAGTTTCTCAAGCTCCAGAACTTTGAACAATCTCTACTAGCGTTACACTTAAGCATTACAGCCAGCAATAGCTCCCTGGCACCGATTTATTATTGGGCCCAGAGGAATGAGCTACATTGAAAATCATCCTGTTATGTTTTCTTTTCTTCCAACTTTTCCATGGTTTCCTGTCAGATGAATAATCTTTGCTATTTTTTGCAATGTTTACATCAACATACAACATCTATGTTGCATGTAATGGGTATGTCATACTATCAAATAAGCCTGAAACTTAAAAGCATGCTATACAGTTTCTGTAAGTTCTAAGTGACAATGACTTCTGGATTCATTGTGGGTTACACAACTCAAGGAATTAATATGAGGGGATGTGCTTAGTCTTATTGCAACTTGATATTACATGTTTGGTTGCTATTCCTGGGAGGGCTGCCGTTTATGAAGGGAAACAGAGGGGAAGTTGAGAGGAAGGGGAGATGTAGGAGAACTGGAATGAGAGGAGGAAGGGGAAACTGTGGTCAAGGTATAATATATGAGAGAATAAATTAATTTTACAAAGGAATAGTGATGGAGTCTATAGAGAAACCCAGGCTGGAGTTTTTGACTCCTAGACCCTGAATATTCTAATAAAGTTTTGAGCCGTTCTAGAATGGAAATAAAATGATTTGATTTTATGCAATATGTTAAGTTTATTGAAGTCTAATCTTTTTTTATTTTTTTAAATTTATCTATTTATTTGTTTATAAAAATTTCCACTTTCTTCCCTCCTCCCCATATCCTCCCATTCTCCCCACTCCCTCCCCCCCCCACTCCCTCTCCTCCTCCCTCTCCAGTCCTAAGAGCAGTCAGGATTTCCTGCTCAGTAGGAAGTTCAAGTTCCTCCCCTCTCCCTCCAGGTCTAGGAAGGTGAGCATCCAAACAGACTAGGATCCCAAAGAGCCAGTACATGCAGACAAAACAAAACCCAGTGCCATTGTCAATGGCTTCTCAGTCAACCCCCATGTCAGCCACATTCAGAGACTCCGGTTTGATCACGTGCTCGTTCAGTCCCAGTCCAGCTGGCCTTGGTGAGCTCTCATTCAATCAGTCCCCTTGTATCAGAGGGTGAAGGCACCCCTCGCGGTCCTGATTTCCTTTTTCATGTTCTTCCTCCTTCTGCTCTTCATTTGGACCTTGGGGGCTCAGTCCAGTGCTCCAATGTGGGTCTTGTATCTTTCTTTTAGGGTGTGAGTGTCAAAAATAGAGAAACAACAGAACTGAGAGTCTATCAAAGGGCCATGAGGTAAAATAAGGAGATACTGTTCATTCCAGTAAGACAGTAGTTCTCAACCTCTGGGTCACAGCTTTTCGAACGAGGATCACATCAGCTATCCTGCATGTCAGATATTAACACTAGGATTCATAACAGTAGCAGAACTGCAGTTATGAAGTAGCAACGAGAATAAATTATATTGTTGGGGGGAAATACTACACAAGGAACTGTATTAAAGGCTGCAGCATTGGGAAGGTTGAGAACCTCTGCACTAAGAAGTAAGAACTAAGACTAATGCCATCTATTCAATAATCCCTGCTACTGTTTTATCTGTCAGATGAGTGCACATACCTTATAAATATGTTTGAAAGACTTTTATATTTATATATGCTTCTTCCTTGAAGAGCATTTGTAAGACTTCTATATCTTCAGTTTTTTAGCCATCTCAAAATGGCAGCAAGATGGGTGAAAGTTCTGGGATCCTACTACTTCTAAGGTTCTTGGAAAATGATTTTTTTTCACTCAAAAAGGCAGAGAAGTTAAACAGTTCAGATTTCAGCATCTTGGAATTAAAAGAGGTGTTTTCTTTTAATAGCTCCTTTGGGAAAGTCTTCTTTAATGTAGCCATGAAAAAAATCCATAAATCAGAAATGATCTTTAGCTTTGTATTTAAATATCTGGTGGAAGAAAGCATAGTTTTGGTACTGTTTAAAAGCAAACTCAGATCCCTGATAGAAATAAATTTAAATTTATATATGTATTTGGCAATGAAAATAAAAAAATAACATCATTGTAAAATATTGATTCTGTATTTAATATCAATAGTTCTTTTCAATGATAGATTTTTAGATATTTCTCAGTTCTTTGTTGTAAAGGTAAACACTCTAAAACATGAGGCTTTCTTTTCTCCATTAAAACTAGGAGAAAATTTTCTCCCCTTCATTATGTCAGAATATTTTATCATAGAAAAACTGTAATTAGATGTTTACCCTTTTAAAATGTGCTCAAATCCTTTTGTGGAAAAAAGTAGGTATCTGTGAGATGAACTTTTACTACATTGGTGCTTCAGGGACTTGTGGTGAAGCTTCTACTTGGGCTGGGCACTAGCTCCAAGTGTGATGATACAAAGAAGTCTTTAGCAACAGGGCTTCACCTTCAGGTTATGAAGGGAAAAGGACAAACTTGGAAACAGCTTACAATGTTTGGGGGAGGACGTCAGTGTGAACCCTTTGGTCAACCATGCAACATTATTTAATCCGTTCTAGCAATTGAAGCTTTACTAGGTGACATAAGATGTGGAATTGGGACATTATTAATTTCATATTTCTGAAAATTAGTTTGCATGCTACCAGAGTAGAAAAGTAATAATCAACTATCAACCAGTTTCAAACCCTGTAACCTACAACACTAATCTACTTGAATGACACATTGTTGCACTAGTGGCACAAATAGAATGGGACTGATCAATCACTTTTTAAATTAATTTTAATTTTAGGCTCACATCAAGAGATGCAGCCCATACCTGACATGGTTAAAGTGTCCAAGAACCTGAGATTAGACAGGTTATAGACCCTAGGGGAAACTTCCACTGTTTTTCTCCATAAGGAACATGGCATTGAAAGGTCTCCCAGTGACATAACAATGTACCTATAGGTCAGTATATTGTTTGTGTCTCATCAGAGAACCTTCTTGCAGTTGATGGTAAGTAATACAGGGATATTCACCCGTACAATATGCAAAGAGTGAGACTTATATACACTAAGCCATAAATGAGATGTCTTTATTAAGTCCTCCCTGCTAAAGTTCGGGGATCTGTGTGGAAGAGGAGGAAGAAAGATTGGGAGACGATGAAATAGTGGGTGACTCCGATGTGACAGCATCTCCCAGACACAATTGTGATGATACACCTAGAAATCCACAAGAACTCACAGTATGCACAAGACCTGTCCAAACAAGTTTATGCTAGACACAAACCCAACATGAAGAAGGGAAGAATTAACAAAACTCCCACCTCAAACTCAAGACCTATTCATAACTAATTCTTAATGGGAAAGGGGAAATAAGTTTTTAACTAATTGAGAGACCTTGGATATATGAACATCACTCCAGAGCAGGTCCCATGTTTCATTTTGTGTATGTGTGTGCATTGTGCACGTGCGTGTGTGTGTGTGTGTGTGTGTGTGTGTGTGTGTGTGTGTGCGCGCGCACGCGCACACGCATGCGTGCATGTACACAGTTTGCTGATTTCTGGGGGGGGGTTCTTGTTTTTGTTTTTTTGTGATTTTTTTTGTCTTCTTGGGTATTTTTTTGTTTTTGAGAGAGAAGACCAACATGAAGTTAAGTGAGGATAGAGGTTTCAAAGATCTGGGAGGGAGAAAAATATGATCAAAATACAGCTTATGGAAATATTTTCTCTAAATATTTTTTTTCCTCAAGAACTTGGAAGCAGTTCTTTGAAACATGAACACCAAAGAAGACAGTACACCCAGTGTGCATTATCTTCCCTCTCATGAAACTTTCTAGTGTCCAAAGATGTTAAACTTGCTCTTGCGGATGTTTTTGACAAGGATGTTCAACGAACTCAAGTGGTCACTTGAACAGCTAAGTGATGATAGGGATGCTCCCATGTGTTCCAAGTAGAGCTTTCAAGTTCTCTTATTTGAGGACTAATTCCTTTTTCTTCTTTTATTAAAACTTTTAAGTTATTTTGCATACCAACCAGTTTCCTCTCCCTCCTCTTCTCCCATTCCTTCGCTCTACTACTCTCTGCACCCCTATCCAGAGCTCAGAAAGGATAAGACCTCCCACGAGGATTTAACAAAGCATGGAATATCAAGCTGAGAGCCAGAAAGACAAATATGCCATGTACTCACTCATAAGGGGATACTAGGTGCAAAGCAAAAGATAACAAAGCTGCGATCCCCAACCCTAGAGAAGCTAGGTAACAGGAGCTCTCTAAGAGGGATGCATAGATTGCCCTTCAAAGGGGAAAGAGATAGGATCGTCTTGGGCAAACTGGGGATTTCAGGGAGAGGGGAAAGAAATGTGAACATGAGGTATCAGGATGATCAAGTTGGGGGAGGGACAGAGGGAGAGCAATGAAAGTGATTCCTTGATCGAGGGAGTCAATTTGGGATTAGGGAGAAACCTGGTGCCAGGAACTCTCAGGAAGCAACAAGGATGACCCCAATTAAGACTCCTAGCGATAGTGAAGAAGGTGGCTGAACTGGCCTTCTCCTGTAATCAGATTGGTGACTTCCCTAATTGTCATTGTAGAATCTCCACCCTGTAACTTAAAGAATTAGGTGCAAAGATCCACAGCTAAGCACTAGGCTTAAATACTCTAGGAGTCCTATTAAAGAGAGCAGGAGGGGCTCATATGAGCAAGGTGGTGAGGGTCGAGATCATGCTGATCATGACTGGGAAACCCACAGAGACAGTGATGTTCATTCTGATGTAATGCATAGTCAATAAGACTTTTCTTTCTACTGTGTCCTGTGTAGAGGCAGTGAGTAGGGGGTGAGCTTTGTTTTAATTACATGTCCCCAATAGGCTTGATTTTCTTGGCTTGGAATTTCTTCCTATGAACCAAATTAAAGCTGTACCATTGCCCAGAGCAAGAAGAATCAGACTCCATGATACCGATTTCTGTTGAAGATGGTTGCAATTTGTCTTCATACTCATTCATTCTCCATTAAAAAGTAATTATATTTCTTTTTATCATGCCCCTTGTTTGCCAGCTGAGAAAGGAAGTGACTTTGAAGGATGTAACGTATCGGGTGAATGTTTTAATTTCGCTTAAGTTTTAATTTTTTGAGAATTTCTTGCATGGATAATATAGTTACATCATTTTCCCCATCTCCCTCTGTCCCCAAGCCCTTCCACATCTTTTCATGTCTTCTCAAAATTCATGATTACTTCTTTTTTAAAATAAAAAAATTATTTAAAAATGCAGATTTAAAAAAACCTTTCAATGAATTACATTTACAAAATTGAGATTTTTAAATAAAATTTTCTTTTTAACTAAAACAAATGACTTTAGTGCTGGAGAGATTGCTCAGTGGTTAAAAGAACTTTTTGCTTGTGCAAAAGACCTAGTTCATTGGTTATCACTTACATGGTAACTAACATCCGTCTAAGTCCTGTTCTGGAAGATCTAATACTTTTTTTTTCTGGTCTTGGGGGAACACCAGTACAATACATACATCCATAAACTCAGTTATTCAATAGAACAAAATCAATGAATCTTTAATCAGTCAATCAGTAAACTTTGTTATCTACATATTTTTATAAAATAAAGCCAAAAGAATTATAAAATTAAAAATATAAAAACTAGTAATTTTTTATATTCTAGAATTCTGTCTTTCCATTTTTAAAGTGGGTCTTCTTTATCATTAAAAATAATTTGTACATAGTTCTTATTAAAAACAGACACTTCTCTGCAAGGAAAGCACACAAGACACACTTGAATAACTGAGTACACATTAGAGTAACTGAACTCTATATAGCTTAAAGCATCCTTTCTTCAAATATCTTTGAAGTTGTTTTTTAATCCTTCATTATATCAGACAGTTTTCTGTCTACATCACGTGGAAATGTGAGTAAGAAAACTTGTTCTGTTCAATGAAACTTATGTAATTATTTTAAATAAAATATCTGGATTAAAAAGTTATAAATCTTCAGATTTGCAGAATTTTCTTGGAGACCAGTTAAAACACAAAAATATATGTTGTCTTTGTCTATGACAATATTTCTACAGTTTAAACAGATTTTATTGCCATTTTACATCTAGAAGAATCATAAAACATTCACGATACTATCTTGCATTTTATCGTTTTTGTTATGCTCTTGTTTTAAAACACTATAGTAGATGTAAAACCAAGTCTACTAAGTTTTTAAAAATAATTTGACAATCATTTTTAAAGCGTAGACTTTGTTTTTCAAGACAAAAGTTAAAAGAATAGCATCTGTAATCTAGACACTCTTACTATCTGAACGTCACATCCTCAGAGTCTCTTAAATGCTTGCAGATTGAGGCTTAGATTGAATAATGCTCAAGCACAATTTTTTTTGGATTTTGAATAATATGGCAGACTGGCCTAAGTCCTCAAAACCATAAAGTCATTAATATGTTTTCAAAAAACAGCTTCAAAAAATATGAAATTAAAATAAGGTATCATTTGAATTAAATATCTTTTGCATTCCTTGTTCCAAGAACAATATGCAACACTTTTAATTAGTTTATTTTTCTAGAATATTCTCTCATGAATTAACTATGAAATTCACTAGTTTATGGAGACAGAGATTTTAATTCACCAAATGTGTTTTCTTCGTTTCCTCAAACTTCATGACGCCCACAGTATTCGAAGTATTATTGGAGGGAATATTTGGAGGCAAATTAAATCACAGGTTTAACTATGGAAAGTAAAGGCATCTCAGATCTCCACATGCTTCTTTTCATGTAGTTACTTAGACTTTTAGAAATAGCTATCATATCATGCTGAGGAATTAATATCTAAAGGTTAAATTGAATCAATTCCTGCAGAGCTGGAACCATCCTAAAAATCATTAAATTGGTTTCTTCTTTCAGTCACAACTACATACCTTCAGATATGCAAAAATAATCGCAAGAGAATTTTGAGGATTAGCCATCTATTTTCATATTAGATAGCTTTGAATCTTAAAAGAAACTGGTGACACATGCAGATCTGTTACTCAAGAAATTATTTTCACATGGTGATTCATGTCTTTCAACCGGGAACCAATAGGAGTAAATTGAACACAATGACTCTCCATTCCCCAAATTTACCAGTGGCACATAGCTCAGCACTGAGGGATATGGCATCCAGAAGCCATCATCTACACCAAACTGTTGACTCATCCTGTCTTATACACATTCAATGCGGATATGCAATGAGTTCATGTAATGGAATCTCTCTCTGTATGCTGCGAATGTTTTATTGCCATTGGTTAATAAAGAAGCTCCTTTTGGCCAATGGCTTAACAGAATATAGCCAGGCTGGAATATATACATATATTCATATATATATATATATATATATGTATATATATATATATATCTGGAGAGTAGGTGGAGTCAAGGAAAAGCCATGTCACCACTGCAAGAGACAGATGTCAAATGCAGGATGGAACCTTATTGGTAAGCCACAGCCACGTGACGATACACAGATTAATAGAAATGGGTTAATTTAATATAAAAACTAGCTAGAAATATGCTTAAGCCATTGGCCAAACAATATTGCAAATAATACGGTTTCTGTGTGATTATTTGGGGTCTGGATATCTGGGAACGAACAAGCAGCCCTTGCTAACAAGCTCATGGTTACAATTGCTGAGTCTTGCCTAGAAAAGATTTCACAGCTCTTTTTCCTGTCTTGCAGCTCTGATCATCTTTCTGCCCATTCTTCAGTGAGGGCATGGTTTGAATAACAATGGCCCTCATAGGCTCATAGTTTTGAGTACTTGGTCTCCAGTTGGTTGAACTGTTTGGGAAGAACTAGGAAGTATGGCCTTGTTCAAGAAGGTGTGGCTCTGGGGTTAGGCTTTGAGGTTTTAAAAGCCTTACTCTACTCCCAGGCTCTTACTTGCTCTGCTCTGTGGTTGTAGAAAGAGATGTGAAATGCTCAGGTATTCTTTTGTGCTGCCATAATGGACTATAAGCTTCTGGAACTGTAAGTCAAATTAAACATTTCTGTTTCTCAAGTTACCTTGGCCATGTTGTTTTAACAGCTGCTTTTCCTTTTCGTTTTTAAAATTTTATTTGTTCTTTTTTTAAAAGAAAAATGTAACTTTAAACTTAACCCTTAAATTTTTGTTATTATAGTATGATTATAACATTTCTCCCTTTCTTTTTTTCCTCCCATAAATTTTTCCATATACACCTCCATATTCTCCTTCCAATTCATGACTTCTGCTTTCACTAATTGTTATTGCATACATTTGTAATTTTTCTTCCCTGGTAGTCCACATAGAACTTTCTGGGACTATGAAAGCTAGCTGACATGATGGAAATTTCCAGTTGAATTCAAAATTGATTTCTCTCCATCTTGCAACCAAACCATTTGTTGTCTTCAGTAGTAGAACCCTCTCATCTTGTTATGGTGGGCAACCAAAAGTAATGGAAAAAAATCTGCATTATTTTGAGGTGTTTCTGAGACTTATAAGAAGATATCCCAGCCCTGGCACTGAGATTTAGTTTAATACCTATATCTTCCTGGGAACAGATTTTCTAGTCTTACCAGGTATTTTACACACACACACACACACACACACACACACACACACACGAAATATGGTAAGCTTTAAGATTTTTATTTTGTATCCCCTTCTATTCTGGTTAACCATGCCTCTCCCTCATATCCCTTGTCCTATCCCTCTCATACCTACTTAACCTTTTCCACTTCTAGTATTCCCTGGTTCTTCTTCCATATTTAATACCCCTCTCCTTTATGTCGTGCCCCATACAATGCCTTTTTTCCAGTTTCATGGCTGCTATAGGAACACGAAGTTGAATATATGAAATAGAAATTTGAAACTAACTCCTCCAAGAAGAGACTTTTAAATATGGTTATTCCAAAGTTTCTCTAAAACATTTTGTGGTAATCAATATGTTATGGAGATCATCTAGAGAAAAAACTTTAATATTATAGAGAACATCTCATTTAACATCCTCTTTTGCAGCATTAAAAACCTGGCAGATAGAGAAATAAAATATATTAAATCACGCAGCTAATTGAAGGTATGAAACAAACATAAACTATGTTTAATATCATTACCTCTTATAATGAACATCTTCTAGGTGTTGCCAAAGGAATGTTAGATGACACATGCCCAGCTCAACAGGCCCAAAGCACAATGTACTCCATGCTTTCCAATTCCCAGGATGTCTTCCTTGGGTTCTACCTTAGTTGGAAGCATCATCAGTGATCAGGTATTCTTTAAATCTTCAATATTGATTATAGTCCCTTTTCTGTTTTGGGGTCCCAATACTTTAAATTGTCAAGCATATTCAATTTGTTTCTCATCTCCTCAATTCTTTACATCCTGGACTTGTTGGCATTCATTATTTTTAAACATACTTAAGTAGTTTATTGTTTAAATTACTGATATAATATAAGAGTTGACTGTAAAGACCTCTATTTATAGTCTCTTTCTTCCCTCCCATTGCTAATGTAAAAAGCCACATTCTGGCAATGAATCCTTCTGTACAAAATAAATAGCCATTCAGATCCTGCTAATATGATGTCAGTATCATTAGACATTCAAAGGTTAGTAGGGCATAATTTCTCTTCCTGTTGGAAATACTTTCTTATCCTTCTACTCACTAGACATCTACCTTATCCAGCATCCATATAATAAACAGATCTTCAGGACAAATGTCTTGAATAATTTTGTAACAGACAGAAAATTCTACATTTTTACCCATGTTTGTCCAAATAAAAAAAGAGCAGCTCTTCACACTGTCTCATTCTGACACCCCTGGCTGACCATAAGAAATTCTGTCAATAAATTGAAATGGCCAAAGGAATTGAAGGGACATTAGATATCTGCATTATTAAGTGATTATTAGATGAAAAGAATTTGTGTACTATTTGTATGTGTATGAAATACATTTTAAACAAAAAACACTGAAGCCTAGAGTAAAGCATTGGCTGTTGTAGCGGAGTGCAAGGGGAAACGATAAGATATTGAAGACCAAAAGGTAAAATTCTGCAGGTAGAAGAATAAATAAATCTGGAGAGAAAGTGTATTTTTTTGTATACATTAAAAATAAAACAATATCACAATATTCATAATATATAAATAATATACATATAATAAAAAGGAAAAACAGTATTTTCATTCTTATAAGGCATCAATAGCCCTTTTTCTGAGAAGTTCATTTGTCCTTAGTTAATGTATGTGTACATGTACAAGTGTGTTCTTGCTGTAACAACCTAACAGAAATAATGAGTCAGTAGATCCACTGTGCTTCTGCCAGCAGAAAAAAATTCAGAGATTTGGACTTTAAGAACTCAAGTTGGATAACTGAGAATACATGCACTATTGCTTGAGAATGAGCATGGATTATACCAACTCAGGAAATTTATATAAAGAAATGCTGAGTGGACATGGTTGAATGGTGAAAGTGGAGACTCTTCCATATATTCCCAATTATAGATAGCAAGACTAAAACCAAGTCCATCCAATGACAGATCTGTTATAAAGATGTGTTTCTATTGTTTTAGTTATCCCATGTAGACACTAACTGTCCACAGTTTAAGTTTCTTTACTTAAACCACTCAATAAAGAATTTTGCAGTTGCACAGTTCTTGGGATTTTATACTTTGTGAGATTAATTCATTAGTGGTTACTTTTAATTGTCAGTTTGACAGACGTTTATATGTTCTAGGAGATGGGTCAATCTATGACCATGACTACGAAGTATTGTCTTAATTATGTTGGCTGAGGTGGGATGATCTTTCCACTGTGAGTGGCAGAAGTCCCTTTGCCAGGACCTCCTAGACTATATGAAATGGAAAAGTAGGCTGAGTGCTATAGTACAAGCAATGCATTGGTTCCCTTTCTTTCCAGATTGTGAATGTGATAGGAGCAGCTGATTCAAGAATCTGCTTGCATTTATTGCTCTACCACAATGGAATATACGTGAACTACGCACCAGTGGAAGCTCTTTTCCTGTTCAGTTGCTGTTGTTAGAATATTTTTAGCCCATCAACAGGCAAATAAAGCAAGACCATGAGCAAAGGCAAAGTCTAAGAAAGTGAGAACAGTGCAGAGCTGCCTGTTTTCCTCTTCTGGTATGACAGAGAAAATAGGTATTTGAATTATGTGAATTAAGTTCATACATCCACGGCACCATTTTATCTGTGCTTCTGCATTTAGACCATGTTTGGAGAATCTAAATTAGAAAAAAATTCTGGGACTGTAAATGTTTTTAATTTTGTATTATTTTATTAGGGAAACTTTCTTAGCTATAAAGGATGATGTTCTCAAAAAGTGAAAATAGAAATCAAACCAGATAAATCCCACAAACGTTAGTAATAGCATTTCCGTATCTCACCTTAGCTAAAACGTAGGTAAAAAGTCAAAGTCTAAAAGTATATGAAATAGAGAATATAAATTTGGTGTACTTAGGAATCCACAGAAATTTACTGTTTTTCTGTAGTTATAGCCTGTACAATCAAGCACTGTTACTTTCTAGTGTCCTTGAGTCCTATACTTGTAGCAAGAGATTTTATTCACTACCAAGGTTTTGAAGTCTCCCGATAAGAGGCAGAGAGCTTATTAAATTATTTTCTATGCACAAGTCACTGTGGAAGCACATTTTATGCCATGGTCAAATCTGGTTATTCTATCCCTGTGTCTCCCTCTACTTAGGATTCCAGTTACCAAGTTAAATTAAAGATGTTAATTTAGTTTGTATGAATTCACTCTATATACAGGCATTACTTTGCAAATTCGAGCAATCACACCAAACATTATGGACCTCATTAGAGTTTAAAAAATTCCTAAGTCTAGACTTATTATTTTTTTTTCAAAGATGAAACTCAGATAGTGACAAACGAAATAAAAATGAGATGGCAAAGTACATCAGAAACATCAAATGGAAAATTGCCATTGCTGTAGATCATCAAAACTGTTGGTTTCAGGACCACATCCACACATCCACACACTTTTAAATATAGGTTCCAAATGTAAGAGATAATGCATAATATTTGTCGTTCTGAGACTGGCTAACTTTTCCAGTTCCATTCATCTCTATGCAAATGTCATGATTGATTATTCTTTAAAATTATTATTATATTTGTTTATTTTATGTGAAAGTGTGGAAGGTACACATGTCACAGTGTTCATTAAAAGACAGAAGTCAACTTGTGATAGCAATTTTTTTTCTTCTAACTTGTGAATCATAGGGTTTGAACTCAGGTTCTCAGGTCTGGCTGTGAGTACCTTTACCCACTGAGCCTTCTTTCTAACGATTGATTTAATCTTTCTTTACAAATAAGTAAAATTCTATATGTATAATGTTTTTATTGCCTACTCATCTGTTTATGAACATCCAGGCTTGTGCATTTTCCTAGCTATTATAAATAAAGCAGAAACAAAAATGAGTATGAAGTTGCCACAGTGGTGTGTGTGTGTGTGTGTGTGTGTGTGTGTGTGTTTATGTGTGTGTACATTATGAAACTAGAAAGGGTTATGAAAAAGAAGGAAGAGATCTTAAGGGAAAGACAAAGAGAAAGTGACATGAAAACAGAAAAAAAGGGACTGTTTGAGAAGAAATGACCACACAAGATTGAAGCAGAAGACACTTGGAGAAAGGAAACAAATTAGGAGAAAGCATAATGGCTCAAATGACAAAAACACTATAACAAGAACTGACTCTTTGTGTGCTAATGTTAAGATTTCATTCAAAAAAGTCATGACAAAGCACCATCAAACCTGAGACTAAGAGTGGAAACATCCCTCCCCAAGGAATTACAGACAGTTACCTATAGTTGAAAGAAAGAGTGTCATTTAATTCAGTGCTATAGTCACTGATAAGTTGTTTTTGCTCCAGTACAGACTTAGGCAAGAAATTCTAATCAAACACATTTAAAAAAAAGGTATTGAAATAAGAGGTGACTTTTTGAGAAGAATTACAATATGAGAATGAAAGGGATGAGAGAAGAATGAAGTGATGTTAAAAAAAAAACAAACTAAAAGTTTCTCGCATAAGTATACGGAGCTGTTAATAATAAGTTATTTTAAATGTTTTTAAAAACATTAAGGTTTTATTCAAAAGTTGTAGACTCACTCAAAGTTGGAAACATTTTAAATGACAAAGAAAGGAAACCCATAATTAACATGATAAATAAAAATTTATGCAGCAAACTCAGGAAAAATAAAGTTTCTTAACCTTCCTAATCAATTTAACTAATGCAATTTTTAAACTTTAAACTAACCAGCAAACAAACAAAAGCAACGATGTCTTCCTTTTTTACTTTCTTTTTATTTTGTGATACAAAGCTAAGCTTTTTTTTTAATCTCAACAAGATATCTATCATTGGTATAAAATCCCCATCCCCTTATTTCATTCTTGCAGATATGTCATAGCCAATTTCCTTGGCCTTTGATAACATATATAATACCACATCTAGCAATGGTTTCAGTTTTAATGATTTCTCTCTTACATTTCTTGACTTTTGTCAGTGATAACATAGTTACCAAGTCAATGAAATCAAAACTGAGGCATTCCATTGCCTGGTTATTACCAAGGATAGCTTGCAAAATCGTTACCTTGAAATAGATAATCAAGCTATGTGTCAAGCAAATGAATGAATGAAAAAATGAATATGCTGCTTACTAGCAAAGTAAATTGTCACAAAAAACCCTTTCTTTAAGAATTTAGAAATAAATAGAGCCATAAGAAAATAATTTCTTCTTCACTTGAGTACATAAATCAGGTAACTGATATAAATCAATGCACACAATGTCAACATTAGATTATGGTTCACCAAGTTTTTTTTATCATATTTTATTTATTTATTTTGTTTTAGTGGATTAGGAAGGTGACAAGGTATGTGGAAGTCAGTGTTAAGTATTTTTTCTTGGCCGACAAACCTCTCCAACAATGCAAATAATCCCAATCAGACCAAATCAGACTGAATTAAAAGACACCCAGGTTTAATGACTGCCAGCCTTCCTGGATGCCCCCCCTCCCCAGGAAAACATGGAGAGGGGAACAGAGAACCAAAAGACCACAAAAAATGGGGAGACTATGTGTTCATTCTCTTGGGGGCAGTTTAAATAGGCTGTGGGAGTGGTCTTGACCTTACCTGGGGAAGGATCACCATTTGGCAGCCTTTTTTGGAGGTTGAGTTTAGATTGAGGCAACTCCCAGGGGAGGGAACTTTGAAATGAAAGTTTCTGCAAAACATTCCAAAAGTGGATGCCAGGGGGCTGGGGTGAAGCCCCCCAACTAGGCAATCCAGACTCTTTGTATAAAGGGGTGCCAGCGAGCTGAGATGATACTTTTTAACAAAATATTCCAGACTTTTTTGGATAAGGATGTCAGGAGGCGCTGGCTCAAGTCTGGCTACTTCCAGCAGGTATGGGGCAATGTGAGAGAGGGGAGAGCTGGGAGTTGGTGAGCTCACACTCAGTGAAAGGCTGGCTGAAGCAGCATCTGATTTACTGCCAACCTGGAGACCTCAGGCAACTGTTCTGTGAGGGAGATGAGAAGGTAGGTGGGTAGGAGAAAAAAAAATATATTGTTATTATTGGCCCTATGAATGGGGCTAGCCATGGGAAGGATCATTAACTGCCAGAATGAATAAGATAGAATGAAGAAGACCTGTTTGTACAGGGGAGGCTCGGGTGAATAAGTGAGACACAAGAGCGTGCCTGTTTTTTTCGTAGGTATCCTTTTGAACCAGGAGAGTTGGTACCAATGGTGAAGTTCCAGGAGCTGGTGCAAGTGTTGGCATTGTCTAGAGGGTCTTTTGTAAGGAGGTCTTGGCCCAAACAGCAGGAATGACCTGTAAAATATGCTTTAAAATGGGTGGGGTTAAAATAGACTCTGAAGACTGTTAGTTTTTACCAGACCTGATTTCTTGATAAAGCAGCAGAGCCTTTTTCAGGAAACTGGAACATGGACATTTTAGAACTTTGGATCAGTTAAGATACACCTGAAACCTCTTAATCCTGGACTATGAAGCCTGTGAAAGAGGCACACCTGTCTGAATTTTTAGCAGGAAACTTAACAAATGAAGTAATGAACTACCAGTACCTTAAGTCATCAAATGTCATTAGAGAGACCTGGGAGGGATAAACGAGCAGAAATGAGACAGTGTTTTTAGCTATGCAGGCAATTCCAAGTCTCTCCTTAGTTCTTGAAGAACACCAGCCTTAGAAGCAGTGCTTGCCATTAGCTGCTGAGTCCATGAGGCCTGAAGAATTTCCTGTGGGGGGAAGATTTAGTCTGCCTTTCTTGGCAGGATGAGATGATCGATCCCCTAGAAATAGCTTTCAGAAAGCTGATGAGGTGGAATGCCACTTTTTGCTGTGTGAGTGGCTTTGCCATATCCAAAGGCAAGCCTTGAGGCAGGTAACCATGAATCTTCTTGGAGAAGCTATAGGATGCTGCAGGAGCTGGCATATTTCTATGTTAGAAGCTCTTTTGTTTAAATGCCCTACTCTCAGATCTGTAAAGGCACTTGAGAATTGGGTACTATTACCTGTTAATTATATTTAAACTACACATATAAGTTAAATTTAGACATGTATTTTACCCAATTAGTTGCAGCTTACCAATAGTAGTAAACATAAGAAGATTAAAAGGGATATTTTAATAAGTCAAAAAATATTATCATACGTGGATGCTCTTACCCAAGGTGGCAGTGGGGTCAAATGGAGGTTACTCACGTGTTTGTATTTTTCCAGAGCTGTTGTAATCTGGAGTTATAAGTTTTACAGATCTTAACACACAAACACATACACAGAGAGAAATAAAATAAGCATACTATCGAAACAAACACGCATACAGAGAAAGATTTAAAAGTATAGTGTGGCCACATTATTTTAACAGAGAGACAAATAGACTTTTAGAACCTGTGTCAGTTGACCAAGTTAAAACCCCAGTGGAGACGGGCGGTGGAAGCCAAGGAAGCACATAGGTGGTCCCATTTAGGACGGCTTAGCAGACACTGTGAGAAGAAACAGAAACAAAGGACAGAGTACCTATACAGTTTAGAGTGGAAGGACAGGGGGAAGAAGAATCTGGATCCATTGTAGAGAATTCCAGCATGGCAAGATTAATGTCAGGAATGGAGACCAACAGTTAGAGAAGCAGGGAGGGGAGTGAAGGAGGGGAGTGAGGGCAGGAGCCAGCATCCAGAAACCCTGGACTTTTGGAGCCTTGTATTTTATCTAGGTGTTAGTTAGCCCCAGTTTAAAAGGGCATTTGGAGATCAGATTTTGAATCACAAGACCCCATTTTACAAATCTATGCCAAGTCTCGGGACTCAATGCCTATCACAATGAATCCAGCATGACCAGACTCTTGAGTCAAAAACAGTGGGTTGTGAGAAATATGTAGGCAGACGTCTCTACCCACACAATTCCACCTCAGCGAGGACTGTCTTGCCACTTGTGTCGGGCACCTGGCATGGGCTGTGACTCCAATAGGACAGCCTGAAAATTGACAAACATAGAGGTAATAGGCCTCAGGCCATACAGGGATGTACTTGAAAAAGGGAAATCACCAAGACAAAGCTGATCTTAGCCTGGCAGAGAGCATGGGCAAGAAGGGAGGTTTCTGTAGGAGCCAGCCAAGATAAGCTAAATATGAACAGATCACTCAAAGGAAGTTCTTTATTTCCAATCATTATAAACTACCAGAGTAGGACTCAGCCACTGATACATTTAATAGAGACCTGAGTCTCAGTAGTTTACCCTGAAGCAATACCTGGTGGCAAGAAGAACCACAAGCTGAGATTACCTGAGCCCACCCCAAAACAGGCCATCCAAAGGAAATGCCTAACATTCAAACAGGTATAGATAGGACCACCTGCAAGCACACACTCACGACACCCCTAGACAAATGTCAGTTAATCAAGGGTCCTGAACCTCAGAAACACCTCACCCTCAGCTTTTTTTTTGAAAGTAATTATATTAAATTATAAAAGTTTCCATTTCCGCCCCTCCTCCCACCACCCTCCCACTCCCCCCACTCCCTCTCCTTCTCCCTCTCCATCTCTCCATCCCTAAGAGCAGTCAGGATTTCCTGCCCTATGGGAAGTTCAAGTTCCTCTCCCCTCCCTCCAGGTCCAGGAAGGTGAGTGTCCAGATAGACTGGATCCTCAAAATCCAGTATATGCAGAGGAAACAAGTCCCAGTGTCATTGTCAATGGCTTTTCAGAAAGACTCCGGGCCAGCCACATTCAGAGAATCCGGCCACATTCAGAGAATCTGGTTGAATTGCGTCCTCGTTCAATCCCAGTCCAACTGGCCTTGGTAAACTCTCATTAGATCAGTCCCCTTGTATCAGTGGGTGATCGCATCCCTCGCAGTTCTTATTTCCTTTCTCATTTTCTTCATCCTTCTGCTCCTCATTTGGACCTTGGGGGGTTCAGTCCAGTGCTCCAATGTGGGTCTCCGTCTGTATCGCCATCCATCGTCGGATGAAGGTTCTCTCTGATCTTGCCTTCTTTGCTCACGTTCTCTTTCCTTCTGCTTCTCGTTTGGACCTAGGGAGTTAAGTCCAGTGTTCCGATGTGGGTCTCTGTCTCTATCTCCATCCATCGCCAGATGAAGGTTCTGGGACTCTTGTCTATTTCCAATCTCCAGGAGGATAGCTACATGATTTTCATCAGGTTCACCTTCTTATTTAGCTTCTCTAGGATCACGAATAATAGGCTCAAAGACCTTTAATTATGGTTAGAAGCCACATATGAGTGAATACATACCATATTCCTCTTTTTGGGTCTGTCTTACCTCACTCAGTAAACCGTTTTCTATTTCCATCCATTTGCATGCAAAATTCAAGATGTCATTGTTTTTTACCGCTGAGTAAAACTCTAATGTATATATGTTCCACACCTTTTTTAACCATTCTTCTATTGAGGGGCACCTAGATTGTTTCCAGGTTCTGGCTATTACAAATAGTGCTGCTATGAACATAGTTGAACAAATGCTTTTGTAGTATGTTAGGGCATCTCTTGGGGCTCCACCCTCAGCTTTACTACCATAAAAACACAACTCTTACTGAGCTTAGGGCTTTTTGTTTATTCCAATATGTTGGACTTGTGGAGAGACCGAATTGGCAAACTGGCATAAAATAAAGGCCCGTTTGCTTTTACATATGGGACTCTGTCTCCTTGTTGGCTTTTGGGGAACATCACGGGATTTGGGCATAACATCTTCCAACACATAGCCCCGGACCAGTGGGAAAAACAGTCCACCTGGTGGAACCTCCAAATATTAAATATTTTTTCTTGGCTGACAAACCTCTCCAACAATGCAAATAATCCCAATCAGACTAAATCAGACCAGATTATAAGATGCCCAGGTTTAATGGCTGCCAGCACTCCTGGGTGGCCCCTCAGGAAAACATAGAAAGGGGAACAGAGAACCAAAGGACCACAAAAAAAAAAAACAACCCAAAAAACGGGGAGAACATGTATTCATTCTCTGGGGTGCAGTTTGAATAGGTTGTAGGTGTGGTCTTGACCTTTCCTGGGGAAGGATCACTGTTTGGAAGGCTTTCTTGGAGGTGAAGTTTGGGCTGAGGCAACTCCCAGCAGAGGGAGCTTTGAAAGGGAACTTTCTGCCCAACATTCCAAAATGGATACTAAGGGCTGGGGTGAAGCCCCCCAAGTAGACAATCCAGACTCTTTGTATAAAGGGGTGTCAGGGAGCTGAGGTGATACTTTTAACTGTATGGCTATAGGCTCTCTTCTTCTACCAATTGGGTCTTGAGAATAAAATACATGTTGTCAGGTTTACCCTTTGATCTATGTGGATAGCCCTTCCATGGTGTTCTAATGCTTCACTCTGCAAAGAACTGGGGCTCTGTTATGAGTCTGATGATATATTACTGCAAATTTGCAATAAAAATACATCTTCTAATGAAAAGTAAGCATACTAGTATATGAAAAGGGCTGATAGAAGTGCACAGGTCTTTCTAATAAATCCAAACAAATATAGCCGACAGCCGTAAGGGGAAAATGATTTTCTATTCTGTTTCTTTCTACTTTGTTTCAGAACTATACTTATTAAATTATGTCTCCAGATAGCTCTTTAGAAATCAAATTTTTAGGTACTTTAACAAAACTCATTCAGTAACAATAGACTCCATTTTTTTCTTCTTTGTTTAATTAAAAGCTACTTCTGACACATCTAATCCAAAGCACTCATTAAAATCAACAGTGAAAGCTTCAGTGTCAATCATGTAGAAACTACATGCCTATGACAAATTCTAACCATTATATACACATATTAAGAATGCCATTTCTTAGCCAAGAAATTCAAATAAAGTGAGCCAATTTAAACTCATGTAAACAAATAAAGGAAACACCTGCTGCTAAATACTTATCCTGGGGAGTTGATTTCTGTTCATCCAGGTAGAAAAGACAATGGTAAACTAAAGAAATACCTCTTTCCAGACCCAGCTTATGAACCCATGAGTTTGTATTCTTTGCATGGAGACTGGTGGCTCAAAGCAAGTACATATTGGAAAGCCCATTTGTATGGTGATGGCTGTTGGAAGTTACTTCACCAGAGTCTTCTGCACAACTGCAGGTAGTTCCATAGCTATCTCCTCTCAGCTGAAATTGTTTACGGCTTCTACTGCTTGGTAAATCTTTAAGGTTTTGTGAACCTCTTGGTTTTGCATGTTTCTTATGAGTTTTGAGCACCTAAGGAACTTTCCAGTATTTTCCAGAAGGAAAAGTTTCCAGCCAGAGAAAATTACTATACATCACATTTAACTAAGTTGTTGAGGACCGGCCTTGACAAAACTACTTCTTACCAGGGTTGGGGCATGGAAATTTTAGAAATATAGTGAAGAATATGAAGACTCATTAAAAAAAAGTAATAAATGGAAAATAAAGAACAATACCGGGAGGGTATTCCAGTGATTACTGAAATCATGAAATCATTGCATTTATTTTTTCCACAGCATTTATATCCAATATAAATGGAGAGGAGTTAACAAAAAGACTTTATTAATATGATAAAAAGGATAACTCATACCGTCAATTGTCTTCTCACTCAGAGACACTAAATCGTTAGCATTCTGTTGCCTAGGTAGCAAAGGTGCTCTATAATACAGATCCTGAAGACTGCCTCTCCCCAGGTGACCTCATAGTTACAAAAGAAGGAGTAGAACTACATTTGCATATCCTGACCACCTGTCAGGATGCATGGAGCAATCTTAATTTCAAAAGAACCAAACAATTAAATTTGAGTTGGGATGTGCAACCATGTTTGTCAGTCTCCAAACTCTCTGACCAGCAGACAAGGTGGAAATGGGTTTGCATTTTTCAGTCTCCACCCTATGTCGTTCTTGTTAGAACATAGCGGCCTCTTATATATAAAAGCTTAAAAATTATAACCCATTTTATTTCTCTACCAAGTTCATGCACAGTTATTGTTCATGAATAGAAAATAATCATTCTTTATCATTTAAAACATTTGTTTAAGTTTTTGGACATTTTCCTTTTGAAGTGGGTAGTAAATATTTTTTTTTTAATTCACTAATGAGTGAGGGAATCAGGAAATACAGTTGCAATGAGTTCAAAAAAATGTTCAAAGAGAAGACAAACATATAAACCATTTAGCAATGCTGAAATCAGTTTCTCTCCCTCCTTCTTCCTCTCTCCTTCTCTGTCTTCCCTTTTCCTTTATTTTTCATTCATCCCTTCATTCTTCCTTTCTTCTTTCTTTCATTTCTTTCTTTCCTTTGACAGTACAGTGATTGTACTAGAGCATCATGGGAAGCATATGCTCCTCCCCTGACATACAGAAACAAGAAATCAGTTTTCTTTATTGATACAGAACTGGCCTACTGTACAGCAGGAAGAGTGAAGGTGTAAGTCACAAACAATCCCACACCTGTTTGGAATTATGATTAATAGAATGGTTATTTATTTAAAGGCAAAAAGCTCACAGATCACCGTCCGAGATAACAGCCCTCTGTGAGATCAGGAAAGGAGTCTAGTAGCCGGAAGCAGAGCCAGAAGCAAGAGAAGGAGCACACGCTGCCTGCTGCTTTTTAAAGCAAACGAGACCACGCCCAAGTGGGCTGGTATCTTAAAGTCTATTGGCTGAAGGAGCAGGAGCAGCTCCAGCCGCAGAAGAGGAAAGCCATCAGAAATTTCTTAAGTAGAATTGGTAGCATGTCTGAAAATAATCATATGAATTAATAACAGTTTTAAAGAAATCCATATGTCATCAGAATTGTTCAACGGCTCAAAAAATGTTTAAGTCCAAAGGAGCTGCAAAGTAGGAGAGTAGTTTCCAATTCCTAGTAATCTTTTGGTAGACTTAAAATTTATTCATATCTCTAGTTACTGAGGAAATGCCATTTAAACTACTTTGAAATACAACCTTACCCCTGTCAGAATGACTATCATGAATAAGACTAATGAATGAATTTTAAGTAGAAAGGTACCCTTATTATTATTGGTGGGGATACAAATTAATTTAGCCAGTATAGAAATCAGTTTGAAGATTTCTCAAAAAATTAAAAGTAGAGCAAAATATGATCCACCTATTTCACTCATGGGCATTAACCCAGAAAGCTGCATTTCCTGCCATAGAGATATTTGTGTCACATTTTTATTCCTGCTCTACTCCCTATAGCAAAGAATTGGGATCAACCTACTTGTACATCATAGATGAATGGATAATGTAAATTCAGTAAATAAAAAAGTAGAATACTGCTCATCTTTAAAATACGTGAAATAATTTTAAGGAAAATTGGTGCAATTAGAATATATAATAATAACTGAGATCATACATTCCCAGAAATTAAAAAAAGTCAGATGTTCTCCCTTATTATAGAATCTACCTAATAATAAATGCAAATATGCGAGCAAATGTTTATGTGGCTGCAATACACTATGAAGAAAGGAAAACAAGGAAGACTAAAGGCCAGAGCATCAGGAAGGATCATGCAGGTCATAGACCTGAGCTATAAAATAATATAACAAGCTAATTGCTTATTTAGTTCCAACTTTCTCATGGAGTTTTTGTTTTTGGTAATTCATAAGTACATAAAAATATAGATGATATTGAAAATAGGAAGTCCAATGTAAAACTCCACAGTATTCATTCTGAATGGCTCCTAACTGCGCAACAGTTTATTGACCTGTATAGACTGGGCCTGGTTTACTTCTGCACCTGATTTACTTTTATCTGCAGGTTTTTTTCCTTTTATTGAAAATAGACTTTTTCACACATATATATCTTGATTACAGTTTCTTCTGCCTCTGCCCTTCTCAATTCTTCACTATCTACTCTCTCATCTGGATCAACCCCACCTTCTGTCTCTCATTAGAAAACAAGCAGGAATAATAATAAACTTTATAAATTCAACAGTATTCTAATGCTATATTTACTGAATTTACATTATTCATTCATCTATGATGCAGTTTAAGCCCAATTCTTCAATATAGTGAATATTAATGTGCATTAATATAGCCATTATATTCATTATGACTATTATAATTAATGTTCTATATAAAATATTAATCAGGGATAAGAATAAAATAAGGAGTAATAAGAAAATTATAATTAAATCAAGTTAAATATAGTAAGATAAAACAAAAATTAACCCATTGGAATTGGGCAAAATAGATAGAAGTAAAAGAGCCCAAGGGAAGGTATAAGAAAAAAACCCAACTGTTCTCACAGACAGGAATCTCACAAAACAATAATCCATAATACACGCACAAGGACTTGTGTGTGGTTTTGTGTGTGTGTGTGTATTCATACATTTCCTTAAGGGATTTATTAATTTCCTCTTTAGTGATAGCTACCATCTTCATAAATATTAAGCTATTTTCCTTGTGCTTCAGCTGTTTTGAAATATTCAGGGTCTGTTGTGAGAGAGTTGTTGTGCCTTAGTGGAGACATATTGTCCTGACTGTATTTACTGGTGTTCTGCTTTTCAGTTCCTTCTGGTATCTAGGTGTTATAGGAGGCCGCTTGTTGGTTCCTGTCTGCTCAGCCTGGAAATTGTCTCACAAAAACTGTATTAATTAAATCAGTGCTTGGCCCATTAGCTCGAGCTTTTTATTGCCTAACTCTTACATATTAATTTAACCCATTTCTATTGATCTGTGTATTGCCATGTGGCTGTGGCTTACTGGCTAAAGTTCCGGTGTCTGTCTCTGGAAGGGTTGCATGGCTTCTCCTTGACTCTGCCTCCTTTCTCCCAACATCTAGTTTAGTTTTCCCTGTTTGCCTAAGTTCTGCCCTATCAGCAGGCCAGGACAGTTTTTTATTCACCAATGGTATTCACAGCATACAGAGGGGAATCCCACATCACCTAGGTACCTAGTTGTGGGAAGATTGTAATTCTGGGTGAAGTCCTTTATTTACATTGTGGATAGTCAGTCAATGTTGCCTTGTTAAAGTGCTAACTATAAATAATTAACTTTATTATTTGAAAACTTTCAGAATTCCTAATCTCTCCAGGTCCAGCATATTCAAAATAACCTTGTGTTGTCTCTTGCAAAGCTGGTTTCAGAATCTTGTATCTATTCAAAGTATCTCAGAAGACTCTAATCCTGTTAGCTTCTTCCTTCAAAAGAAAAAGCAGAAACAAAAACTCCATATCAGAATCCGAAATACTACTTTACTGAAGAGACATAAGTCTTTGTGATTGTAGGTATCCTTTGACATAAGAGAAGCCAGGAAGGTAGCAGTTGCCCCAGGAACATGTGTACAAGATGGATAAACCCAGAGACATACTGTGCCAAAGTTCACATCCTTCTGTCCTGCTGAGAACATTTTCTTTAACTAAGCATTTCCTATAATATGCCTTGAATATATATCACCAAACAGAAAACAAACAAACAGAAAATTTTGTACAAGATTCCTAAAACTCAATACATTTTCTTAAACATCTACTACTAAAACATGGTCAAATAAAATTATTTATATCAAACAAACACCATCCCTCCATGTATTCAGTTCATCAGTTACATTTGTAGCACCATAATTATTTGAGTCATTTCCTAATTCCTATATGTATTTCAAGGGCCTGAAAGTTCTACCTGTGCCTGTTTTTATTTCTGTCACTTTAATAGTGGTGCAGTCCTCTATTTAATTTGAGGATAATGAGTCAATATTACCTCGCTGAAGTACTTTTTATAAAAAATTAACTTTATTTTTTTTAAACTTTCAGAATTCCTAATATTGTTTCTTTCTCAAATTCTTTTCATCAAACTCCTAAAACCACTGAAATTTCTCTAGTAAAAGTGCCAGGAGAATTTCTGTTGCAGTGTTTTGCCTCTGCTTCAGGTCCTGGGACAAGAGACTCTTTCATGATAATATTTGATTGTCATTCCTCACATATGAATTCTAAACTCCCTGGTAGTTTTACAACTAATAGAACTGCCTTCTGTTCTAAACAGATGGATCTTGATTGAGTTTAAAAAGTACTTGTGACCAGAAAGACAACATCAAATTACATCTGTGAAAGGGACTGCAGATGAAAGTGGAGTGAATGCTGATCATGTCTACCTGAAGAAGACTTCATAAAATTCTCCTGCAGTGGGGATGTATTGAGATAATGGTGTATGTTAAGACGACAGTTGGAGACTCTTGTAAAACGTGACCACTTCCTCTTGACACTTTATCTGTATCCTTTTTTACAAAGATTTTTAATTATCAAGTAAATGTAATTAGTGGGTTTTTTTTTTGAGTTATGTAAACTGTTCAAGCAAAGGTAGCAAACTCAAGATAGTGGGATAGTGGGAGCCTAGATTTCAGTCAGTCTGAAGTGAAAGTGGTCACCTTGAACTTGTTATTAGACACTGTAGAGGAGAAAAGTTTCATGTAACCAGGCTCTGTGAGACATCAAAACACCTTCAGGTAGATGATATCAGAAAGGAACTGAACTGCAGAATATCCAGCTGGTGTCTTCTAGATATTACTTAGTGTATGGGACAACTCTTTTGACATTTGGCATGAGAAATGTGTAACTATGGAAGAAAGTAAGAAAACCAAAACAAAACAAAAAACAATAATAAACATATAAGGGGCCAGAGAGATGACTCAAGAGAACCTGGGTTCTGTTCCCATTATCCACATGTTAACTTACAGTGATTTGTAACTCAAATTCTAGAACATATAGGAACATTTAACAATATATAAATGAAAACAAAGGGAAGAAATTATTTTAAAAGATGAAACTCTTATTTCGAAAAGTTGCTTTCTTTAGACTGGATGACATAAAATTTCTAATCTCTCTCTAGAATCATACTGTTTTTAAAATAGAAAAGCAGATCAAAGCTACTATTTTTGATGATTTAGTTTGATTCAATTTGGAAGCTATTGCTTACAATTTAGTTAAATAACTTAGTGAGTCACTAGTTTTAAGTTATTTTAAAACTGTATTAAACACAAAATTGCCCTCTTTTATATTTGGCTTGCAATTCTAAGAGAAGTATAATTTTGACAAATTGAGACAAGGGTCAGACTTTGCTTCCTTTTGTAGGAAAGACATATGTTAGGGAGTTTGGATAATTATAAACTGTGAGAAACATCCAACACTGAACTATGGTTTGAAGCAATGCAGATCAGTGCCAAGACTTTATACAAAACACTTCAAAGCATATATGATTTTTTAAGGAATTTTGACTTATTAAATTCTATAAATGTGAAAATACAACTATAATATTTCAAGATTAATGAGGAGTTTGGGAGCTGGTAAAATCATCATTCAAAATGATCACTTGATTACTGACTATGACTATTCACCATTTAAGAGTCAAAGAAGACCAAACATAGCTAAAAACAAGAGAAATATATGTGACTATGGGATCATCATGATAGTATTTATGTTGCTATATCCCATTCAAGAATTCCTAGTTCAGTGAGGAAACAGCAATTTCTGGATGCTGTACTGCCCTTCAAACCTCACTCTTGTCTGCAGGGAATGCTACTGAAAGCAAGAACTCACATATCTGTGTTGATTTTTCCACTGGCCTCATATTGGTTTCCTGATCTCTCACAAAATTCACACCAAATATTGTAAAAATAATTGGTACTGGCAGCTCGCCAGAAAGTATCACTTACAGATTTATACAACTGTATCATTCATTCACCCTGTACTTATTTGCACTTCAGGGAGACTGGATTTGAGACGTGTGCCGTTATCTCAGAACTTGAAAATACATACAGTTGTTTTTACTGTTGATTGTATAAGGCAGGAGGGAGAGCAATTGGCCCCCTCTAGACATTGCTAGAAGAAAATAATCCAGATATTAGATACTAAAATGTCAAGACTGTTGCCTCTTGCTAATTTCTGTGTTAGTGAGACTCCCAAAAGGAAGGTTGGGAATTTGAAGAGACTTTAGTGAAAGCATTTACAAAGATGTAACCAGGACTAACCCAAATCAAATTGAATTGTATACAGTGTAGGCACTGTTGTACTTTTCAGCTTGAAAAATAAGATAAAGTAAAAATGCATTTGAATAAGACCTGTGTTATTCTTTTGTGACACATTGCAGGAAGGCAAAACTTTTTCGAAAAAGAACTCAGGTCCTCAACACAATGACCCCTTTCCTCTCCAGTCTCCTAGAAACAGACAGGATAGAAGTGACAAATAGTTAGCAGATCTTTGCTGGTGTTTTCACTGAGGTTAGGCAGGGTTTGAGTCAGAGAATTTAAAATGTGACCATGTAACTTTCATTTGTGAAGACAGGTGTGTATATGGGTGGAGTATTTACGAGGGGGTTTGTATGAATGAAGGTCAAAGGTCAGTCTTGGATATCATTCCTTGTGTTCCTCAGGATGCCCTCTGTCTTACGTTTTGAGGCAGAGTAACAAATGAACCTTACAAATTCTACTAGGTCAACTGACTAGTCAGCCCCACCCAGGTATAACCTACATGTCTCTGATTCTCCATGCTGAGACATAAGTCCATGCCACCATCTAGTTTTGAGTTCTGGAGGTTGAATTCAGGTTCTTGTGATTGCAAGGCATGTATCTTACCATGTTGTTATCTCCTCAGTCCTATGTGTCTATTTTCTTAAAGCATATTTGCATGACTTCTAACCCAATGGGATGCTATTTTATGGTATACATGGAAACTTAAGATTTTATATAATAAAAACATCCAGGTCCACATTGACATCTGGACCTGGGCTGCTTCTAAGGACCAAGTCTGAGTCCCTGGTCCTACAGTTGCCAGGGTCCGTGATAATGTCCATGACCCAAGACATCACCAAGGGTCACACTGATACCAGGATTCTGTGTCACCAACTGTGGCCAAGGGTTAACTAAGGGGTAAGCTATGGCTGGGTCTGTGATAATCTAGGTGAACTGCACTGCCACAGTGATTATGGTGCCAGCAAGCCTGAGCTGGTGACAGGGGCCATATCTGGGTCCATGGCCCTACCATAACCATGGCCTGTGTCGATGTCCATTGTACCTGTTACCATGTTACCATTGAGGGTCATGTGGATGCTGAAAGTCAGAACTCCTATCTGGAGTTTAGTTGGAGACAGAGGGTCACCCTGGGGTGATGTGACCTGAGTGACCTACATTGCATCCTAAGACAATGGTGACATTTGAACCAAGTGTGCTGATGGGGGCCATATCTGACTCCATGTTCCTCTCCTGGTCAGGGTCTATATTGATGTCCATAGCCCATGGTACCATCAAAATCCACAAAAATGCTCATGTTCTAGATCATGTTGGTGCCCTAGGGCTGTGTTGCCCCGGGACCACACTGGTCTGCATAGCCTCATGTGTCACCTGGGGCTATAGTGTTGTCCAGACCATGGCACTGCTGATAGTCATGGTCCCATCTTAGCCATGGTCTGTGTTGATATCTGTGGCTCCTGGTACCATCAAAGACTATGACAATGCCAGGGGTCTGGGCCATGATGATGTCCAAATGCTATGTCAATCTGAGTGGTCTAAGCTCCCACTTGGGGACATGGTGAAGTCTGATCCTGGGCTACTGATGAGGATGGTGCCTGGGTCCATGGTGCTACCATAATCAGGGTCTGTGCTATTGTCTGTGACCTTTTGTACCACCAAAGGTCACATGGGTGCCCGGGACGTAGGCCACAACTTGTGGCTATGTTGGCACCTGAGGGCCATGACACCACTGTAGTTGTGGGATCCCACAAATGTGAGCCTATTCCACCTTGTCTGAAGGTCAGAGAGCTTGAACTTATTTTCTTTTTCTTTAAAGTTGTTGACAACAGGTGTGGCTACAAAACAAAATATACTTAATGATACTTCACGTTTTGGTCATTAAGATGGCCCATAGAGGTAGATTGCTCTACCCTGACCAAAAACCAGAGAATTAAAGCATATTCCTCCTTCTTTTGAAATAGGAGGTTTGACTTAGGGAGTAGATGATTTCAGGATGCTTGATCTAGGTGTGCTCACTGCCCTGGATATCAAATACCTGTACTCAGGAATTAATGGCTTGATGTCTCAAGCATAGAAACAAATAACTGTCTGGTTGTCCTTTGTGCCATGTTAAAGAAGACTTTTGTCTTCTTTTCCACTTTTTTTTATTGGGGTACAAAAGTGTATAGAAAATTAAATACAAGTGAACTCAGAATTCAGTACTCAGAATTCAGCATTCAATATTTGCTGAGTTGCCCTCCCATTATCCTGTGTCTCTGTGTTTCTTTCTTATCTCTATTTCTCCTACATACGATTTCTAATCCTAACTTTTCACCCTGGAACATATGAACCCACCATGGCTAGAATCATGGCAGAAGTTACCCCAAAAAGATGACTCCTGACATATGGCAGCCCAACAATTCATAACTCCCAACATGTGGCCAAGCTGACCTGGCTGATCTGTGTTTCCACACAGGGTCATGATGTTTTCAGTGCCTGAGCTGCTGCCTAAAACCATGTCTGGATCCATGGCCCAGCAACAGTCAGGGTTTATGGCTCTTATTGCCACAGAGGGCTATGCAGATGCTCAGGGACTGGAAAGCCACCTGAGTTCATGTTGGTGTTTGACGGCCTTGTCTCCACTAGGGCCATACTGGTCTAGGTGGCCTTTCCTGGTCCTGGGGCCATGCCAACATCTGGGCCTGATGTGCTGCTGAGACCATGTCTTGGTCCATGGTTCTGCTGCAGCTGAGGTCTTTGATGATATCCATAGCCCGTGTTGCAACAGGGGTCATAGGTACCAAAAATATTGAAATTTGATGGTTATGATAAGCCCTCCTTCCCACCCCTCACTATTCCTGGGATGGATGGCCCTACCCTTTGTTTGATACTACATCAAGAGAACTAGCCATAACCCCCATGGTAGAGCTGGCCCCCAATCTCAGGAAAGATGGTCTCACCCCACACCATGGGTGTGGGAGAGCTAGCTCCTATGGGCATAGGCAGAGACTTAATTATAAATACTTGACTGATAGTTCAGGCTCATTACTAACTGGCTCTTACATTTCAGGTTAACTTATATTCCTTTTTTATGCTGAAGGCTTGTTACTTCATTTTCTTTTTTAAATTTTATTTATTTTAAATACCAACCACAGTTTTCCCTTCCTCCTCTCCACACATTCTCTCCCCCATCCTCCTTTCTACTTTCCCATTTACTCCTCAGAAAGGGTAAGGCCTCTGATTGGGAGTCAACAAAGCATGACACATCATGGTGAGACAGGATCAATATCTTCCCCCTTGTATCAAGTCCTGGATGAGGCATCCCACCACAGGGAACAGGCTCCAAAAAGCCAGCTTTGGCACCAGGAACAAATCCTGGTCCCACTGCTAAGGGTTCCACAAATGGATCAAGCTACAATTGTCACCTGCATGCAGAGAGCTTAGGTCTGGCTCATGTAGGTTTCCTAGTTATTTGTCTGGACTTTGTCAGCTCTCACAAGCTCATTTTTTTTTAATTTTTTTATTTGTAAGAATTTCCACTTCCTCCCCTCCTCCCAATACCCTCTCGCTCCCCCACTCCCTCCCCTCCTCCCTCTCAAGTCCCAAGAGCAGTCAGGGTTTCCTGCCCTGTGAGAAGTCCAAGTTCCTCCCCCCTCCCTCAAGGTCCAGGAAGGTGAGCATCCAAACAGACCAGGATCCGAAAAAGCCAGTACATGCAGACGAAACAAGACCCAGTGCCATTGTCAATGGCTTCTCAGTCAGCACGAGCTCATTTTTTATACATCCTCGTTTCCTAGCATCTCCTGATATCTCTCTTGACTCTGCCCTTCTTCATCCCCTATTTCTCTGCCTGACTTTCCAGCTTAAAAATATCCTGTTCAACTATTAGCCAGTCAGCTTGTTTATTAAACTGTTCAGGGTGACAGGTACTCACACAGTGTACAGATGGTGTATTTCACATTTCCCCCTTTTTGTCTAACATCTACCACATCTATGACCTGCTGGAATACATGAAGAGACTGATTCTGCAGAATGATGACCATAAGATATTCAGGACTAGGGATAACAGCAGGATGTCTGAGAGGAGTTTCAATGAGGGTCCAGTGATAATAATGTGCCAGAGGACCTGAACCAAATCTATGACTCATTACAATGCACATTGTGTGAGTGTGACTGCTCAGAGAAAAGGGTATACTGTGTGGCACACCACAACAACCTATGCCACTATGAAGGATAAAGAGGTGTTAGAAGCTGGAGGAGCAAGGTGGGAATTTTTTATGTTTTATTTTCAATTGATTTTTGAATACTGTAGGGATGAGGGGGCGGATTTGGAGCAATTGAAGGGTAAGAATTGGGGTGCAAGATGTGAAATTCCTAATGGATCAATAAAGAGTTATATTTTAAAAAAGAATTACATCCTTAAACTTTCAAGAGGACAAAGGAAGATGATGTTAACTTACTTTGTAAAGGATTACTCGGCACAATGGAGGGTGGATTCTAAAACAAGGTGAGACCGGGAATCAGTCTGTTTTTCTGTTATGTAGTCTGATGTGGTCAATGTGTCTTCTGTCACTTTGCAGTTGTTAAAAGTATTTGGAATAGATATCTTACAGCTTTCCTTCATTACACCATTCCTTTGTCCCACACCATAGCATCTGAAGCAGTGTCTTCCTGGAAACCACATTGGCCAAGGAATCAGGTAGACAATTTTTACTCTGCCTCTCATTCTTCAATTGCAATTCCCAGTCTTAGTCACAGCTTTGTTGCAGACCACTTGCAGTGGTCTTTCCTTCCTCCATGACCTTTCCCAAGGGACAAGCAGATCTTCATGAATAGATTTTCTTATTCATTCCATCCCTTATTTTCCAGAGCCAACATTTCTCTGGAAACCTGCTGAACCACACCAGCCTGGGAAGCATGTAGGTAATCTTCACTCTTATTCCTGTCTTCCAATTCCAATTCCCCAGCCTCATTCTCAGCTCTAAAGCATATCACCTGCCCTGGTCTTTCTTGCCTTCCTTTCTTCATTCCTTATGGCTCTGACAGGCTCTGGAAGCAGACCCAGCTTTCTTCCCTCCTGTGGATCCTCTCATCTCCTTATGGTTCTAGTCTATCCCCGTTCCTTTTTGTCAGTTCCCAATACTTAGAACAAGTTCTAACCAGGACCCCAGAGGCCACACCTGTCAGGAATTCAGAAGGTTTCCTTACCAAGCAGCCAACACACACTCCTAAGATCCAGAGAGGGCAACATAAATCAATTAGACATTTTTTATCGCCAAATTATGCCTCTAGTTATAAGAATGGGTTACATCTGATTAAGTTGTTGGTCAAAGGGGCCTCATGGTAACCCCCAAACAACCCAGGTTGTTACTAGGACCATTGGTTTCTCTCCACTCACCGATTGGTAAGGCCTCACTGTGGAAGACAACTACTGTACAATTAACTGAAAAATAAGGCATTGAGCTGGTTCCTAACTAGGGCCTTTACCTCTACTGACAAATATTCATTGTACTAGAAGGTATTCTGCATGCTACCAAAGACACAAGCAAACACCTACCCAGCTAATAGCACATAATATGTGAGCACATAGCACATAATAGCACACCTTATGCGAGATGTGCTAGATCAATAGAGACACAAAGCTTGTGGGAAGAATCAACCAATATCTAACTGAATTTAAGTCTTACTCCATGAGACAGAATCCATTTCCAACACTGATTAGGTGGCCAAGAAGCTGAATATAGATAGGATAGGGACCTGGGGAGGGGGAAACAAATACTATTGTCCTACTAATGGAATACAGTAAATAAAATTACTTAAAACTACATTTTGCTATACCATTTAGAGAAACTTGCTCCTGTAGTGTATGGGAACAATTACAGAGACCTACAGCTGGACAACGCAGAAAGTGAGATACCTTGAAACACTCATTCCTAAATGGAATTTCTATAAAATCTCTCTCTTTAGGGCTCAGGATTCTCTGGAGATGGGGAGTCAGAAAGAGTGTAAGAGCCAGAATGTATGGAGGACACCAAGAAAACAAGACCTTCTAAAGACATTATCACAGAGACTGTGAACTCACAGAGACTGTGTCAGCATGCACAGAGACTTCACATGTTTGGACTTGATGGGGTCCCAGCACTGAGCAGAGAAGTGGACACAAGTCCCCCTTTCCAACCCAGAAGCTTTCTCCAATTGATAAGCGCTTGCAAATGAAAACTTAGTCGTCTCCTGTGGAGTCTCCCTGGGTATACAGATCACTCTTATGGCCAGGCTCAATGACCTGCAGTAGAGGACAAAACAAAGTGAACTCAAAGGCAGTTTGGGGGGATTCCTTATGTCATAATGCTTCAAAAAACAAACAGATAATAAAAATAATTAATCTATGTATGCTTTATGGTTTTTGGTTTTGTGTTTTTATGGGATTTCTCTCTGTGTGTGAATTTGTGTATTGCTGCATCCATATGTATTTCTTGAACCTTTGGCTCTTTCTCTGTTTGTTTCTTGTTTGTGCCTATTCTGGCTTGTTTGATTATATATAACCAATTTCTTCTTCTCATTATTATTATTATTATTATTACTATTTTTAGATGTCAGTTTGCATCTTAATAAAAATGAAAAAAGGATGTGGATTTGAATAGGAGGGCAGGTAAGGGTGATCTAGGAAGAGCTGGTACAAGGGAATCACAACTTTAATAAATCTTATTAGAATTTAGTTTCAATAAAAATATTTGGATTATTTATTTTCTTCCAAAACTAAACAGTGGATCACTGAATCTATTTAAGAAATTAATATTTGTCCTTAATTAATTTTGTGATTGTCCAGGAGACAAGGCCAAGAACCCTCATTTACTCAAACATTTGATGTTCTCTTGCCTGTTAATTAATTAAGCTGCTGTCTTACGATCCTGGTTGCAGCAGTTTGTAAGGTCACTAGAAAATACATCTTTGAATTGCAAGGAGAACCTTCATCTGCCTCATATGATATCAGGGAATTTCTATTAGAAATGTAGGTTAATTTAGTCATTATTTTCTTATGACACATTATGAGAACTAATTTAATTGGGTGGTTACCTGTCAGACTTTAAGAGTACCAAGTTATTAGTATGCAGTAAGTGTGAACCTTTTCATGCAGTTATGTGAAAATTGAAGTTTATCATCTGGAAATTCCCAGTTAAGTCTGTGTCTCTATGGCTATCAGCACAGCCTAAGTGCACGAGCTAAGCAGAAGCTGAAACTCTGTCACTCAGGGCAGGGTGGACCCAGCCCTAGACTTGACTCGAGGGACATTTCTGGTACTGGATAACCATGAGATGTCTAGGTCTTCAATCTCTGAGACTATCTTCTTGAAAATGCCAGAAAGTTGTTTCATCTAGAAATTATCTTCTATATCCAGTGTTCTTTCATGTTCGATACACTTGCCTAACTGATATTTATTGATTTCATGCAAATTTGGCAAGGGAGACTCCTTTGTTATTTAAAAAGAAGTAAAAATAAAAGTTGCCTTGGTCCCTGCAAGGGCTCTTGGGTCCAATAGTAATTAGTGCCTTTGTTCTATGTTAATTAAAATTATAATTTTGTTGGTAAGAATAGTATAAAGGACAGCTAGTTTTTATTTCTTCATTAAGATTGACATTGTATATACATGAAAGAAAACCTACCGTGAGAAAGGCTCAATATTTCAATTTGATCAAGTAGTACGAGCAACACTATATGTTTTAGTAATTGAGAATAAATAAATTACATGACTTTTCATTTAGGTAAATAATTACAGTAGTGTTGGAGAATAGTCTTGAGAGATTAACTCAAGTATTAGTTTTTATTGTGGTAATTTTAACAAAGCATAGAAACAACTTTAATTATTTAAAAATGTATCTATTGCTTATGCAATCACTTAAGTACTTTTTAACTGCAATGGGATTTCTAGTTGGACAATGACCAAGAAATCATCTTCTAACCACTTCGTAAGAAAAACAGAACTAGGGATCTCACACATTTTCACATACAAATGGTTTTTATCAAATACATTGGTTTTATTAATAGTAAAACTTAGTTGTGCATGAATGTGTGAAATATGAACAGCATTGAATTTGGTTTGTAGGATAATATAAAATTATCGAGGCCACTCTGCATAGATAGTTATCCTTGTCTGGTACATTCTACATGACTTTGGATTGGCCTGAGTGTGGCCGTGAAGAAATAAAGAAATCATTCTCCATACCCATTCATCACCTCATGCTTCTCCAGGTTTCTGCCCTGTTTGAGTTCCTGTTCTGACTTCTTTCAGTAATGAACAGTTATTTGGAAGCATAAGCCACATAAACCCGTGTTATTTCAATCACAGAGTTTTATCTGAAATAAAAAATGGGTAGTTGAAAGCTGGGCAGTGGTGGCGCACGCCTTTAATCCCAGCACTAGGGAGGCAGAGGCAGGTGAATCTCTGTGAGTTTGAGGTCAGACTGCTCTACAGAGTGAGTTCCAGGACAGGCTCCAAAGCTACAAAAAAGAGAAACTCTGTCTCAAAAACTATGATGTTCTTGCGTAAGTGAATTTTAAGTCTCGACTTGCATTTTCAATACTACGTCCAAGTGAATGTTTCCCAATGTCATCATACCTGATTGTATCTTCTCCATCTCCACACAAGAACTTTTTCCTTTGCTTTCAACTTGTTCCCTTCAACCTCAGGTTCATCTTGTGTTTTATGACGTGTTCTTCAAGGGAGGTAACTGTTAGACAGTTGCCACATTTGTGTTACATTTGTCCTTAATTCACGTTCCACAGTGGTATGGCTTATGTCATATGTTTGGAAAATCAGACCTTGATTCTAGATGAATATTATTTATTCATTTGTGTGTGTGCTTGAATGAAACTCTTTTTTTTCTGTTTTATGTAGACACACTTTCTTTTACATACACATGATAAGCTGGAGTTGTCAGACTACCAGATGATTAATTTAATACTCTATTTGATCAGAATTAGCTTTCCAGAGGATATTTCAGATTATAAAATTTTGAGGTACACATAACTCTGTAACATAGGTCTACTTTAAAAATAAAAGAAAACAGATAGGAAAGAGGAAGAATCTGTGATAATTATGGACCCAGGAACCACCACAGATAACACTATGTTTCTGAGAAGATAGTTGCCTTGATTCTAAGTATATGTTTGAAAGTGACCATGTGAAAGCACATAACTAAACACGTTATCTTTATTTGAGTTACAGGATGGTCACTACATTATATATAGAATGTGCTCTATATATCACATCATTTCCCAAACGACAAGAACCCCCAGCACAAGTGCTAAGTCACTTGAGTTATTTAACTCTGGGTTTCACTGCCGTGGGATTATAAATCAGATTCTTATTGTCACTCTACTGCAGAACTGGTACTTCTGTGTCCATAATACAGATCACGATGTGATTTAAGTTGAATCTTGTCAAGGTAACTCCTTTTTAAACCATGAGAAGAGACTTGGCTGGAGCCCAAAACTAATAGAGTCATATTTTGTAACAAAAGTGGCATGTTGGTGATAGAGGTTCTGCTGCTTTTCAGTCACCACTAGTACAAGCTACTGTCAGCTTTCCCAGCAAATATATTTTATTTGGGGGTCAGGCTATAAGCATATTTTTAAATGTCTCTACTTAATACTGTGAAAGATAGAAATTCTAATTTCCTGAAAGAAGCAGTGAAAATAGAGATCCTAGCCTGGTAGAGTAAGAAATAAGATGCCTGACTATCCAAGGAATCCCATTTAGGAATGAAAGACCACCAGGAAATGCAGCAATATGAACATGAAATCGAACAAATCTTCAAAGTGAACCTAATGGGGTCACATTTCAGCACATCTTTTCCCTTTACAAAAGGATCTCTCAGCCTCTCTGATGTAAAAAGATGACAAGAAGTAATTTGTGTTGTTCACATCTACCATTTAATGACTCCTTTGAGAAATGAAAGCTGATTTCACTGGTGTTTGCATTCAGTGCAGACACTTGTCACAAGTTGCTTATAACTTTGTAAGGCTACTTCTCAAATACGCAGAGCTAGACATTGAGTGTGAAATCAGAGCAAAAGTTTCTAGAATACTTAAAAAGTCTGTGGCAATCGATGTGGGAAAGTCAGAGGTATGCTTTAAGGAATATGTGCTCCCATGAGCATTTGTAATTTATTTAAAATTATATTTAGTTTAAGAAATCATTTGCCAACCAAAGAGATCAGTTTTATTTACAAATTTTATGAAAGTTAAAGGCTAAAGTAAACTCCAAATTAATAGAAATTTTGTTCAGATGTGTGGGGTACAATGCTGTCATTGAACTAGGAATACTGAGGCAGGAGGTAGGAGTGCAATGTTGAGGTCAGCCTTAGTTACGTTGTAACATTTTCTCTCCAAAACTCAATGCTCGGGCTGAAGCTGTTTGTTAGAGAGCTTGCTTGCAGTGTGCTTGGGCTTAATCTCTAACACTAAAATGGAGAGAGACAAGGAAACAGATGATAGAGATATAGATGCATGATAGATAGATAGATTAGATAGATAGATAGATAGATAGATAGATAGATAGATAGATAGATAGATAGATAGATAGATGATTGGCAGATGGATTGATAGACACACAGATAGATGGTAGATGAATGACAGCTAGAGAGATGGATATATAGGAGATAGATAGATTAGATAGATAGATAGATAGATAGATAGATAGATAGATAGATAGATAGATAGATAGATAGAGACATGATAGATAGAGACATGATAGATAGACAATAGATAGGTGACAGGTGATAGAGAGATGATGGAGAGATCGATGATAGATAGATAGATGGATAGATAGATAGATACATGATAGATAGACAATAGATAGGTGACAGGTGATAGAGAGATGATGGAGAGATCGATGATAGATAGATAGATAGATAGATAGATAGATAGATAGATAGATAGATAGATAGGTGATAGACTGATTTTAGTTATCTCTCAGTTCTTACATATTTTTATTTGTATGAAAAGGATTTTCAAAGAGCTTCAATATTTCAAGGACATTCTGTGTCTTTGAATATTCAGTTAAAGATATGCATATCTTGTGCCTTCACTTGACACAAGCTTTCATGATTTTCCTTCTTTGTGAGGATGTCAAAAGAGACAAGTGTTATTTTTTGATGATTGCCTTTATGAAGTTTTCTCACAGCCTTTGGATCTTAGGCATTATCTTTGATTCTTTAATGCTTTGAATCTGACTTACTATGTTATAGAGAACTTCCAGTTAATTTTCTCTATGGATCTTGAGATAATAATGCTCTTTATTTACTAAACCTAATTTCAAACATGAGGTGAACTCCCCAGAAAATGTAGTATCTACCATTAATATCGACTTTTTTTATTTTACACAGGTTTCTTGAGAGCTGGTGGAAAGATTTTTGTATCTATGTTATGTTAAAGAAAAATTTTGTTCAATAAAATTTCTAATAAAGCTTGAAACTGTATGAATTTAATCTCATATTTTCGAAAATATGTTCTATATAAAGAAAAATTTCATTTAGTAAAGAAAAAATTTTTATTTAGTTAAGTTACACTTCCTGTCATTAACCAACATCTGGGTAATAAGATACAACATTTTCATATTCTAATATTTTTCTATTTAGTATTATTTATTATCTTTCTTGTGGAAATAATTTGCTTCTTTAAATATGCAATACTAGATTGCTTATTATATTTTATAATTCCTTTTAAAATCAACTATTCTTATAATGTATAGCATTCTTAAAAATCTCTTGCTTTTCTAATCTGCCAGCTTGTGTCTTTTTATTGGTGAGCTGAAACTGTTAATATTCAGAGCTGATTTTTTGACCTTAGAAAGATGGTAAAAACGAGAGGTGCATGATTCCCTTAATTAGAAGGTAAGGAAAGGGAAATAATGCTATTCCTCTTAACTGTGTCTGAAGGACTTGTCTTCATTTTATTTGCCTTTTATCAATAGTCTCATATAAATTCAGGTCACAGAGACTGCAGAAAATCTGAATTTCTTTCTTTCCATCTAGAAATTGTCTATTCTTACTATTGTTCATCATTATTATTTAATCAGTTCTTATTAGGTCACTCTACTTTGTTGCTTTCTAAGACAATTTAAAACTATGTTTTCCTAAATCCCCTTTCCAGTACTCTGGCTAGGTTCTCTTCTCATGTTTTAAATTTCATTAAATAGTGATAAAATACACCAATCTAATAAAGCTAGAAATGTATACTGCACCTTTAACTTTCCTTTCTTTCTTTCTTTCTTCTTTTCTTCTTTCTCCTTCTTTTGCCTCCTCTTCTTTCTTCTTTGCTTTTGCCAAAAGATATTAGTTTGCTGACACTTATAAGTTAGTTATTAACCATGTTTTATTAACCCAAATCCAAAAAGAAGGAAAGAAAAGAAAAAAAAACTTGAGTTAGCTATGAGGATTTAATAGATAATATATGTAGTTATTGAAAGTCAGCACCATCACTATGATATTGTTTGGATCTTGAGTACCCAAAAGCTTATAAATTCAAGTCTTGTTTCCAACTGGTAGCATAAATGTACAAATTGATTTCCAGAACATTTAGCCTATGGAAAATGCTGTTCAGAGAAGCAATACCTTGACACGAATGTTGGAATTTTAAAACCTTGACATAAATATTGGAATTTTCTTCTCTTGTTTCTTTTACTTTCTGAGTATCATGAGGTGAACTGTTTCCTTTGCAATATTCTCCAGTCATGATATACTGCTTCATCGAAGGCCACAGAGACTAGGGTCACATGGCCTTGGAGTCAAATTCTTGTATTCATAAGACAATATTTTAATTTGATTATCTCAGGCATATTGTGATACTAATGGGGTATGGAAGCAAAGGAAATGAAGTCAACATCCTGAACACCTATCTGCTCCCCAAACTTCATGGCAAAATAATCTCAGTGTTCTTCAACTGATGCAGGACAGAGAAAAGATGGGGTAGACTCACAATGGGATACTCTTCAATCATAAAACCTAAACAACTGCTGTTCTTTGTGGGAAGGTGAATGAACCTGGAGGATGTTATGTTAAAGAAATGAGTAAGACATTGAAAGATGGTGCGGGAGAATTGTCTGTATTCTGTCAATCATGTTTTAAATAAAACGCTGATTGGCCAGGCAAGAAGTATAGGCGGAAAAACAAGATAGGAAGTAGAAATGATGCAATGAGAACAGGAGAATTCTGGGAAGGAGGAAGTTGATTACTCCCACTCCTGCCCAGACCATCAAAGCAGCAGGATGTGACTTGCCAGTTGAAAAAGGTACAGAGCCATATGGCTAAAATAGATCAGAATAATGGGTTAATATAAGTCATAAGAGGTAATAAGTAGTCTGACCTAATGGGCCAATCAGCTTTATAACTTATAGAGATCTCTGAGTGATTGATTTTCTCTGGGGCTTGCCAGTTGTGGAGTATTGGGCAGGGACAGAAACCCCCAACAAGCAAGCCCCATTCATGTTACAGAAAGAAATACCACATAGTAGGAAATACAATTTTGAATTCAGAAGTGGTAATAACAATGGTAAAGTATTAGAGAACAGTGGATATAGGAAACTAGGGGTATGTCAATAGGTCAAAAAGAAAAAGAAAAAAGAAAAAATATAAGAAGAAAACTTTAGTTATCTACAAGGATTAATTTCAGGAGATAAAACATAGTCTGTGTTGACTGTGAAAATTTAAAAAAGAATAGCGTTTAAGAAGCCCGAGCAAGCTCCTGGAGGATAGACACAGCACCCCCTCCCCAATTTCCATGGTTGTGGTGTGTGTTGGGCGGTATTATTAACCATGAGCACAGTTGGGATTCGTATTGATGTTTGGCTCCTGTTACCACCAAGGGACCTATCACCTATGGCTAAGTTGGTGTTGAGCAGTGTGTCCTGACAGGGGCCATGCCAATCTAATAGACCTGTGTTACTACCTGCAAACCTGAGACCATGCTGATGCAGGAGGCTTACACTGCTACCCAGGACTATGGTCACATTTGGCCCAGGGCTGCTTCTGGGGTCTATGGCCCTGCTGTGGCCAGGCTATGAATTGACACCTCTATCTCCTGTTGCCATCAAGGGTCTTGCAGAGGCCCACACTTTGGGTTGATATTTGAAATCATGTTGGTTTTGAGGGTCAAATTGCTGCCTGGGCCATACAGCCAGGGAGGCCTCAACTGCCACCTAGGGCCATGGTGTCTTTCAGACATAAACTGTAGTCAGGGGCAATGTTTAGGTCCATGGCCCTACTGCTGGGATCTGTGTTGACATCCATGACTCAGGTTACCATTGAAGACTGAGTGAATGCCCATAGTCTGAGTTGCCACCTGGGGACACGTTGGCATTAGAGGGATATACCACCACATTGGCGATGCCAATCTGGGTGTTCTGCACTGCCAACTAGGGCTATGATGCTATCTGGACCTGGACTGCTGCCAAGGACCATGTCTGTGTCTGTGATCCTACCCCAGACTGAGTATTTGTTGATGTCCATGGCCCATGTGGTCACTCAAGGTCACATGGAGATCCAAAATCTTTGCTGTCACCTGTAGCCATGTTGATATCAGGGCTATGCTACCTGAATGACATCTGCTACTTCCTGAAGTCATACCGTCTTATGGTCTGAGCTGTGGCCAGGGTCATGTCTGGATTTGTGGCCCTACTGCTGCCTGGGTTCTGTTGCTGTTGAAGACCATGTGGATGCTCAAGTCTGAATTTCCATGTTGGGTCTTCAAGGGCCACATTACTTCTGGGTCCATCCTAGTATGAATGACCTGAGCTACCAACCAGGGCCATGGTGACATCCCGACCTGGCCTACTGCCAAGAACCATGTCTGGATCCACTGAAGCTGGAGTCTGTGTGGATATCTGTATGCTGCACTGCTGACAAGGGCCAAGCAGACATCGACGTTTTGGGCCACCACCTAGGACCATCTTATTGACTAAGAGCTGAGCATCTGCTGGGCCATATAGACCTGAGATTTCTGCACTACCAACTGGGGCTCTGGTGTTGCCCAGCCCTGGGCTGCTGCAGGGAATATGTCTGGGTCTGTGGCCCTGTTGCTGTTCTGGTAAGGTCCATGGCTCCTGTTGACTCTGAAAACAGTGAGGATGGCCTACACAGATTTGGCCCTGTCCCTCACTGACTGCAGCACTATGGAGAACTGGCTTTTGCCCTCATCAACTGCAGTACTTGAAAAAGCTGGCCCTGTACCTCATCTGGACAGGGCAGAATAGTTGTCCCTGCTGACGGGGATGGGGTGGTGGTACAGGCGAGTAGACCCTGAAAGCTTGAGAATGGAAGGAGAAGAAGCCTTCTGTCTGTCATGTGATGGCGTGTGCAAGGAAGAGATACTCATTGCCCCTCACCTCTCATCCCTTGCCAGTTACTGTAGGTATGAAAAGCTGGTCCAAGGGACCTGGCCTTCACTGGCTCTAGCACTCAGAAGAGTGCACCCTGAACCTTGTCCAGGCAGCACAACAAAGTTTATGGTGTTAATTGACAGGAGGGGGGTCTCAGGTGCTCCATCCTCATGAAAGTATGTGGGAGATCTAATCACAGTCCTCATCTTCCATATGGTGGAGTGGGCAAGGGAAAGAAGACCTCCCACCTCCTTTGACCTTTGATGCCTGTGGTGAGTAGCAGACCTTGTTCTGAGATCACGAGAATGAGAGAAATGAAGAAGGGAGATCACGAGAATGAGAGAAATGAAGAAGGACGCTTATAAGAAATCTTACACTCAGAATTGAGTATAATAGGGAGTTATTTATTTAGGGGTAAACTCGCAGATCACAATCCTCAGCTGAAATGGGGAACAGCAACTGAATCCTGGAGCCAGAAAAGAGGCCAGACATACACATACTTTACATCAGCATGTATAGTATAAGTGGCCATGCCTAAATGGGCGGGTAACTTAAAGGCTACTGATGGTAGGAATTCCTACAGCACCTCCCACTTTGTTTAAATAAGAAAGTTCTAAGCCTAATACAAAGTTATATACAATAAGAACAAATATCAGGTACAAAAATTAGAATTACAACCAGCATAAAGAATATCAAGCAAGAAACATGTGATAAATGTTTCAATGATTATCCTATCCTAATGAGTTTAAGTCTTGTACACAAATAATTGGCCAAGTCATGAGAGGAAAGTAAATACACCTATCTACTCTTCAACCCCATCAAAGACCTGAGAAGGGAAATAATATTACTTGAGTATGCTGGAAGTGCAATCAAGCAACTTCCAAAAATGTGCAGCAAATGAGAACAGTGACCTCAAATGTAAACAATGTATAAGTATCTTGATCAGAGGTAGAAATCTATGTTGCAATATGATAAATATATCCTAAAATTGTATCAATATAGAAAATGTTTATGCTGTGGGACAATGGTCTGTACCCTATCAGTTATATTTTAAATAAATGATAATTAACTAGTAACCAGGCAGGAAGTATAGGTGTGTTGATCAGACAGGTAGTAGAGACGGGTCAATGAAAAAAGGAGAATTCTGGAAAGAGGACACAGTTCACAGTTGTGAGCCAGCCTCAGAGGAAGTAAGACGTGACTGACTTGCTGAAAAAGTACCGAGCCATGAGGCTAACATGGATAAGAATAATGGGCTAATATAAGTTATAAGAGTTAATAAGAAGCCTGAGTTAATGTTCAATCAGTTTATAAGTAAAGTAGCCCTCTGTGTGATTCTTTGGGACTTAAAGGCTGCAGGACTGGGCGGGACAGAAAATTTGGTCAACAGAATCTCTGCTTACTATATGCAAGTTCTCTCAGTTAAGAGAGGCTTCCTGACTTAGCTTTAGCTCCAAAACCCTGTAGCTCTTTTAAGAGATCCTGCCACAAAACACTTAAATGGTATTGATAAAAAGCTGACTGCATATTTTTTGGTGGTGGCAGGGACCTTTTTGGTGGCAGCAGGAATCTCAGAAAGCTAAAGAATGGGCTGGATCCAACCAGCTTTAATCCTAGCCATATGGCTTAGCAATTTAAAGACTCATGTGGTCAAAAAAAAAGAGATACAGTAAAGATAGTTTCAGACAAAAAAGCCTATAAATAATTTACAGTGTGTTTAAAAACATATGTAGGCTTCAGACAAAAAAGTCTATAAACAATTTACAGTGTGCTTAAAAATATATGTAGGCTTATAAAAAGGTTAAAGTCCTTAAATTGAAAAAGAAAGGAAGAGAGTAGTTGAGTATGCTAGTGCACACCTTTAATCCTAGTACTTGGGAGGCAGAGGCAAGCAGATAGATATCTGTGAGTTCAAGGACAGTCTGGTTTACAGAATGAGTCCCAGGACAGCCAAAAATACACAGAAAAACCCTGTCTCAAAAAGCCAAAATTTAAAAATAGAAATAAAAGAACTAGAGTTAAAATAAAGCCACATAAAGATGAAAACACGCAGATAGTCTGGATGTTATTATGTTGTCTTTGAATTGTTTGAATGCTGAAGAAGAAGCAATAGCTGCTAAAGATATTTGTTTACAAATGCTACTGAATTAATCCAAGATAGGTATTTTGAAAATACCTTGACTTCAAAATTGAAGTCAAAAAGTATGTTACTTTGGAGAAGAGGTTTTGCTTTTGTTTCTACAAGAAATGAGAGGCTATTAATTCATTCTAGGTTAAGAAATGTCAGGTTTAATCAATGAAGAACCCCTGAGAAATCTCCGATACAAGTGTATGGCCCAGATGTCTAAGTTCTACATCCAGAACAGATTCAGAACTGCTGCCTGAGATGATCAAGCCTCACAGGATACTCCAGTCAGGACTTGATCATAATTCAAAATTTTCATTAGGTCCCCAAAAGATTATCAGTGCCCCCAATCAACAGGAAGTAGCCTAGAAAAACTACTTCCACTTTCCCAAAAAAATGGATTATGGATTTGTTTAAATGTTGGTTACAAGTTGTTATGGATAATGGCCAGGAGAAAAGCTAAACAAAGGAGATTCAATTCAGAGTTCTTGTTTTTAAAAATAAGTGGGGGTAGTGTTGTGGGACAATGGTCTGTATCCTGACAATTATATTTTAATTAAATGCTGACTGGCCAGTAGTTAGGCAGGAAGTATAGGCAGGGTGACCAGGCAGGAAGTAGAGGCAGAACAATGAAAACAGGAGATTTCTGGGAAAAAGATGCAGTCGACAGTTGTGACCCAGTCTCAGAGGAAGCAAAATGTGACTGCCTCACTGGAAAACGTACCGAGCCTTGTGGGTAACATGGGCAAGAATAATGGACTAGTGTAAGTCATAAGAGTTAATAAAAAGCATGAGCTAATGGGTCAATCAGTTCATAACTAATGTAGACCTTTGTGTGATTCTTTGGTACTTAATGTCTGCAGGACCGGGTGGGACATAAAACTCTGGCAACAGTCTTAAGCACAGGTAGAAGCACATATGCATACAAATTGACAAAATAACTTTGCCAAGATATAAAAATATTGTAGACAAAAATAAGAACATATTTAATATAATTTAAGCTTGTATCAGTATACAAAAATCTGTACCAATCTATACCAATGTAAATTACCTATTAATAATAGCTCACAAGTATTCACTCTATTCCTCACTATTATTATTAATGTGAGTAAGCTCACACTAATCTATTATCCCATCCCATCCAATTTCCTGTTATTTTATCGCAAAGAGATCCTTGAGCCTACATAATTTTCCCCCCATTATTCAACCCTATACCAATTGTACTCTAGCCCAAAATGATGTCCCTAACCCTGAGGACAAACTTTGTTGGAAGAGGGACATAGTCTTCTAGAATTGCTTTCAGCTGTCATGGGGGCGATGTTCTGTCTATGGGATCCTGTGAAAGTAAAATGATAGTTAAGTTCCAAGATTACTGTCTGGTATAATTGCAAATATTCTCTGAGTATTTGGTAGGCTTTTTCTGAGGTTCCTATTTGGAGTTCTGTCAAGAAATTTTTTAAAAAAGTGCACCATTTCAGCTAACCAAGTTGGAACCATCTTGAACAGCTGGTACCCAAAACAATTCTTATAGGAGCTCTATCAGCATCACGATGTCATATCAACCAGGTAAAGTTGTTGTTGTGGGGACCCATCTTCTTCCTGGAAACTTCAAAGATTACTGCAGGAAAATTCATTGTTCAATGTAGAAAACTTAGACATTATTTATATAGATATACAGGATTTAGAGAAGGACAGAGCCATTGTCCAACCATATCCAAGTGTGTGTGTGTGTGTGTGTGTGTGTGTGTGTGTGTGTAGAGCTGGCTTTAGACTTAATCTCAGGGTCATGGGTTTGAGCACTATGTTGGGTGTCAGATGAAGAAGGATGCTTAAGAAAATCCCACACTAGCTCAGAATTGAGTATAATAGAGGGTTATTTATTTTGGGGTAGGCTCACAGATCACAATCCTCTGCCAGAATTGAGAACAGCAACCAAATCCTGCAGCCGGAAACAAGGCCTGATGTGCGCTTTATATCGGCATATATAGTATAAGAGGCTATGCCCAAGTCGGTGGGTAACGTAAAGGCTACTGGTGGTAGGAATTCCTACAGCAGAAAAATGGTACTGCACCTCATGTGGGCAGCACAGTAGAGCTGACCCTCATGGAAGGTGAGGAGGCATGGAGAGCAGAAGAGCAGGAGAACTGACCCTCCTGGCGAGTGAGGCTTGGAGAACAGGACAGAAGGAGAGCTGACCCTGCAACTTATCGGCCTTGTGCTGGCATGGGAAAGGTAAAGATACCCTCCCCCATCCTCTCATCCCTGGCCACCTGCAACAGTTGGGAGAGGTGCCTAGAATGGGAGAGCTTATCCTGCCCTCACCAATTGCAGCCACCTGGAGAGCAGGTCATGTACCTTTTCTGGACAAAACAGTAGAGCTGGCCCTCGTGGTGCAGGTGCCAGAGGTCTAGAGTGAGCCTGTGAGAGCAGGAGAACGGGCTGGGATCCTTGCTGCCTGCTACATTGGATGAGCTATCTGGGACAGTGCTAAAGAACTTGCACTGGTGGCAAAGATGATGGAAGGCTGGTGAGCTGATCAACCTAGATACTACCCAGGCCCATAGCCAGGGCTGCAAGTTAGCCCACCACAACACCTACCTCATCTATGAACTGCTTGAGTATGTGAAGGAGTTTGATCAGCATATTCAAAGAGATGGGTCTCCATGATCCAGGCAAACCACAGGATAACCAAGGAGAGTCTCAATGAGGGCCCAGTATCAATAGAAAAGCAGACGTCAAAGTCCCTGAGCCAGACCAATGATCCAATGCAATGAATACTTACATGTAAAGATGTCTGGATTTAGGGTATACTGTGTGACTCACTGGGCCACACTACACCTTCCATGCTGAGATGTTTGTTTGTTTTTGTTGTTTGCTTGCTTTTTGGCTACACTTTTAAATTTTGTTTTGTTTTGTTTTGTTTTGGGGGTGTAGAGATTTCAAGGGCAAATGGGAGAAGGAAGTGAATGGGGAGATGAGTGGGATCAGGATGGATGATGTGAAATCCACAAAGAATCAATACAAAGTTTAAAAACAGAATAGAGTTTAAGTGTTCTAACTAGAAATTTGAGTTAATGCCATGTGAGTTGAGTCAGTTTAGTCATTCTTCCATATGTATACATTGAAATGACATGTACATGATAAACTTGTTAAATTGGAACAAAATAGAGAAACCAAAGACTTATGGAGAAAGTTAAGACTTAGCCAGTATCCGTCTGTATATCAGTCATTATGAACTCATTTTCATTGGCTGAATACTGTAGAAGTATACCACTTCTATCTCTCTATCATTTGATGGATACAGGCTTTTCCTTTGTGGCTGTCTGTCTGGAAACTAACATTTCTTGACTTTTCTTTTCTAATTTTTAATTAGAAAAGAACTAATTTGTACAGGACTAACTTCTCACCTATGGGAATTTAAGCTACGGCCACAGAGAGATGCTCTTTGTCAATCACTTAAAAAAAAATGCTTCCTCTCCACAACTTCTCTTTCTCTTTCTCGAGGTTGATAACATTTGCTTCAAACAGGCAGATGGGGGCAAATAAGAGGAAGAGAGGAGTCTGAAGAGCATCTGATCCACATCCACAGATCTTTATGGAGACCATAGATCACATTAATGGACTTAAACAATATAAGTTCAATTAAAGAGCAAAGTTTCTTTCTATAATTTCTTCATAATGTTTTGCCTTTCCTAGATCCTACAAGAGACATACAAAAACACAAGAAACAGATACCTATATGAACACTCTCATATATGCATTTTAAATATATTCACACATAGTGTGAATAATTTATTTTGTGTCAAATTAAGGACAGCAACAATTCTTAGAAGTTATAGGGAAAGGCTATAATTAAGGATTAAGGAAAGTACAGATGATTTTTTTTCAAACTAATTGCATATTTCCCTCTTCAGAGGAGAAAATCCTTGAATATAGGTTATTTTATCCTACAAATTATGAAATAATTTTAAAATTACCGTACCCGCAGGGTTTAATGATCGTGTTCTCTCTGCTCAGAGCTCTACAAACAGCAAGTGAGTTCAGAGCAGCAGGCATAGCATCGGGGGTTGAGAGTTTATCTCTGCTTTTCTTCTACACTATGAAGAAAGCATTTTAAAAATTATGACGTATATATATACACATATACATACACATATATACATACACACACACATACACACACACACACACACACACACACATATATATATATATATATATATATATATATGAATGGCTGTAGCTACATGGCTTTTAATTTTAGATGCAACCGCAGATCTCCAAAGATGGAATCAAGTGATATCAATAATGCAAGCATGCATGACATATGCTCTATCTTTGTGTACATGTCTTTGTTATTTCCACATACTAACATTTAGACAAAGAGACAGGCTTTCAATGGCTTCCCTAGTAAAAATGGTTCAAGGGAAATATCCTCATGCCCAAATATAGCATAATGCACTGAAATCACTTACTTTTTAATATTTGATAGCGTTTATTTATCATTAATCTTTATTGTAGAGTCTGGGGTTAATTAGCCATAATTACCCCCGGAATATAAAGTCCCATGTGGATGCGTATAACATAGAAAGAGATGTGGTGGTGGTGGTGGTGGTGGAGAGAAGGCAGGCAGATCTCTGTGGGTTCAAGGCCACCCTGATCTACCGAGTGAGTTCCAGGACAGGCTTCAAAGCTAACAGAGAAACTCTGTCTCACAAAAACAAGTAAGCAAATGCGAAAAACAAACAAAAAAGATGTGACTTGAAGTGTCATACAAATTTGAAGATAATTTTAAAAATGTCTTATATTTACTATTTTAAAAGACAGACTCCAAATCCTTATTTCACAGGGCCTAATGAAAACACGGTGATTTAAATTTGGCTTTCTAAATTAGTATCATTACCTGAAAGACTGAATGCCCACAAGATGGGGTTGTGACAACTTGATTGCGTTCAGACATTTTGTAAATTAGGGACCGTGTTTGAAAACTTTGGCCAAGTGAGATTGACAGGAGGCTCTCAGGGAACAGTGGGTAGAGCAGAAGGCAGATCACATTGGGCTGCCAGCCCTTGACAGGCCTGCTTTAACTTTCTCTCCCTGAAGTTCCATGTCTTTTCCTCTGTCTTCACTGAGACAATGACACAAAGGTTATGACAAGCATGTGAAAATAGCTAGTGACTCATTAATGTCTGCTAGGGCTGAGCATCATGGAGCAGCAGAGGGCGGCTTCGGCGGGTGCCTTTCATTCCTTCTGTGTGTTGCAGCCAATCTCCCGAGCTGTCCAGAGTGTCATATTCCCTCAGTGAAACAAGATCAGTGCATTCATGTGCTCTTCTTCCTCCGAGCTCATAGAGACTTGTCACATTAATATTTTGCCTAAACCAACTTTCCCTGAAATGTAAGAATGCAAATTACTCACTTCTTAAAACACTTCCGTAGGCTTTTTTTTTCCCTTTTAAATCTGGCAACTTTCAATTTACACGTACATTGAAGTAATGGACACTCTTAACAAACAGGAATTTTATTTATTTTTTTATTATCTTCAAAATGGAGTTGAAGTGGCAGCATTGAGAAGGGATTTTTATTAACTGGTTTTTATAGTTAACCTCTTTTACAGCACAAAATTATGAGCTCTGAACAAGAACTCTCTCCAGATTCAGTCCAGAATTATCTTTATCTTATTTTTTTAAACTATTTCCTTTTATTTTACTAAGTGCCATTTTATTGGCTTGTGACAGTCTACAGATGCATAGATTGTATACAGTCTGATTTACTTCTTTTTCTTTCTTACAGGACTTTGAAAGATGATATTGTCAATAATAATAACAGCCATAATCATAAGGATAATATAGACTTTGGTGGCATATGTACCAATGCACACAATAATGGTTTTGAATTTAGAAGATAGAGGGAGATAACTCTGAGAAGCAATATACCATTTCTAAAGACAAAAATAAACATTGTTGTAGGAAATAAAAGATAGTTCAAATCATTTTACTCACATTTCTTTCTTCATATAATTATGTTATGAAACTTATTAAATCAGCCTACATTAAGATAGTGATAATTACTGTCCCACATTGGAGAGGCTGAGAACATCATAGTTGCTATGTCCTTGAGGCTAATTGATTCAGCAGTGGGAATAGTAATCCCCCAGTAGCTATCTGTCACTGTGGGGTTCAGCAATGTTATAACTACTCAGTCCACAAATATGGGCACCTGAGCACTCCCTATCTGGCACCAAAAAGCCAGAAAGCTTATTCAAAAGTATGGGATAGCTACTTTCTCAGCAGGGAATTTGCTTTACCTTCGTAAAGTCCTGAGTTCAGTACCCCCCCACCAACACACACACACACACACACACACACACACACACACACACCCCACACACCCGCACACCACACACACATTAACATATCACACCACACACACACCACATACACCATACACACACTACACACACACCACATACACACACTACACACACACCACATACACACACTACACACACACCACACACACATACACCACATACACACCACATACACACACCACACACACACACACACACACACACACACACACACATAAACACACACCACATACACCACACAGACACACACACACTCTATCATCTTCTATAATTTCTGTCTTGAAAGGGGTTATAACTTGCATATTTTTATTCTCACTGACCTTTTAAAAATAATCTTATTCAATGCCATTATTTTTAATGTTTACATTGTCATTATAGTTTGTTTATAATTTACAACAGATTGAAAGAGAGTCATTTATCTGAAGCTCACTGTGATTGTTAATTTTCACTGTCTATTTTAGTGGATTTTCAATTCACTTAGTGGGCTGAGGCACACCTGGGTCTATGTCTGGCAGGGCATTAACCACAGAGGATCTGCTCTGAAGATGTCAGTCACATCATTCTACAGGGACCAGAAGGCCAATTAACTGAGAAGTAAAAGAAGAAAAGCCAAAGGTCAAGCAGAATCCCTTCTCCACCTTGCAGGCCACCATTATGTGGAATGAGGAGATGCAGCTTGACTTTCCTTCCATAAATCACTCAATCCTCTGAAACCAGGAACTGAAATACACTCTTTCTATTATACACTCTGTCGAGAATCCTGCTCACAGTGATGCACAGAGTAATACACTTATTTCACTGAATATATTAATACAAGGTAAACATGTTTCAATACCTAGTTACTGATGGAAGTAGCAATCTAGATAACCGTGAGAAAGGCAGTCCAATCAGCACTTTGTAGAACCATACTAATTTTCTTCACTGTAGCTCTAAGATGGATTTTGCTATGTAAATGTTTTTGAATGAAGAAACCTTATTTTTTTCAGAGAAGATTGGCTAACTTATTTAACCCACAAATTAGATAAAGAATAGAAGGTTAAAACTCCTAATATAGAGAAATAAAGAATGTAGAATTATTTTAATACTTCTTGGATGTGGCTCACAAGTAGGTAAACTCTTCTTCTACCTTTCATACTGTAGAATTCTTCATTTTAAATTTATTCTTTGAGAATTTCATACATTCATGAAAGGCAAAATGATCATATCCATATCACATAGTTTCCCTCATCTCTCCCTAGAGGTCAACATACTACCTCCCAAATTCATGTCTGCAGTATTACAATTGTCTTCTACCCTGTAAAGATTTGTCATTTGTATTGTTTTAATAAAACACTGACTGACTAGTAGCCAGGCAGGAAGTATAGGCAGGGAGACCAGGTAGGAAGTAGAGGTGGTACTATGAGAACAGGAGAATTCTGGGAAGAAGAAATGATCAGTCTGCAGTTGTTACCCAGACACAGAGGAAGTAAGATGAGAATGCCTCGTTGATAAAAGATACCAAACAACGTGGATAACACAGACAAGAATTATGGGTTATTGTAAGTTATAAGAGTTAATAAAGTCTGATCTAATAGGCCAACCAATTTATAATTAATGTAGATCTCTTTGTGTTTCTTTGGGACTGAATGACTGTGGGACTGGGTGGAACACAAACCTTGGTCAAAATATTTCTTTTTAAAATTGAATCTACTAAATCAAATTTGTGTTGTTCAGAAGCACATGACCATGGAACTATTTAATGAAGCATGGATGCCCTACCAGAAGGGGACACCCTCCAGTAGGGTGCTGGAGGAAGGGGGGCACTTTTTGGTTCCTGGCTGCTCAGCCCCAAAATAATCACACAGAAACTCTATTATTAAATTACTGCGTGGCCCATTAGCTCTATCTTCTTATTGGATAACTCTTATATATTAATTTAACACATTTCTATTAATCTGTGTATTGTCATGTGGCTGTGGATTACTGGCTAAAGTTCTGGTATCTGTCTCCAGTGGGGCTACATGGCGTCTCTCTGACTCTGCTCTTCTTTCTCCCAGCATACAGCCTAGCTTTCCTAGAACCTAGTTCTGTTCTTCCCTGCCATAGGCTCAAAGCAGTTCTTTATTTATTAACCAATAAAAGCAACACATAGACAAAAGCCCCTCCCACACCATCCAGGGAGGAATGATTTTCCTTCCTTCATCACCCATCAGTGGCCAATAGCTTCTCAGTTGTGGATAGGGTCTTGGGAACTCCATCAAGGTCCATACTGGAATTGTGATTGAGTTGATTTTACATAGATCTCATACAAGTAATAACAACTTCTGTGAGATAATGAGTACAATTTCCATGTCCCAATGCAGAAGACAGCCCTTTACAGCACTCCTCCCCATCCTCTGTGTTCTCACATTTTCTCTGTCAACTCTTCCTTAATGCTCTCTGAGTCTTAGCAAGGGTGTGATAGAGATGTCTGATTTTTAAGAATACAAAAGTTTGGCATATTTGATGGAAATAAATACACATTAGTGTTAGCTTTTTGTCATTTTAAATGCTATATTTGTGCCCAATGTATCTTTGTCTCCTAAAGAAACATTACATCTTTAGTTCATGTAGCTGAAGATCTTTCCAGACGTGGTGGGAATCAAATCTACAAACTATTTTCTATGAGCTTCCAAAACAGCACCATGATTGAGAAGAAGATCACCTCCATCCTACCACATGACACTTGTTTAATATGAGGGAAGCGGGGATCTAAGTGTGCAATGTTAAATTGCCCTCCCCTTTTCTTCCCTCTCTTCCTGTTCCACATGCTTTTTATCTTCTCATCCTCATACTTTTGTGAACAGGACTGAACACCGGGCCCTGAGCAAGAACATTCACTTCTGATGTCACAGTCTCTTTATTTAGCAACTTCAAGAACAAGAACAGTCTTTGGGTTGTATGCATCTAAGGATCAACCATGTTTAAATATTTATGTTTTTTTTTAGAAGAACTAGTAGATATCGATAAAAATAATGTGGCTCCCTCAGAGGTAGGGTTTTTATGTGAATTTGCTTCTGGCTCTCTGTGGTCTTCTGCAAATCACTTCAGCTTTTTGATTCTCAGTTGCTATATGTCACATGAAAGGTTGACTTTGAACTTTCTGCTCCTTCATATTGTCAGTTTATATACCGCATGTTGTCTCAGGGCCAGCCATATAAAAGCTAAATGAAGACAAGATTCATTGCCAGACTCTTTTGATCCTTTTGTACTTGTGTATATCAGCACGGAGACAGCCTGCCTCATCCCTGTTCTAGATGAGTGCACATTTTATGTGCATATGTCTCCATCTAAAGAAGTGGTTCTCAATCTGTGGGTTACAACCTCTGTGAGGATCAAATGACCCTTTTGCAAGAGTCATATCATATATCAGATATCCTGCATTATGAGTCACAGCAGCAGCAAACTTACAGTTATGATGTAGCAATGAAAATAATTTTATGGTTGGAGGGCTCAACATGAGGAGCTGTATTAAGGGTCACAGCATTAGGGAGGTCGAGGAGTACCTACAGGGCTGTGAGAGGAGAAGGTGTTTTTATGAAAACTACTAGACTTCCAAGTTCAATCTTTTAATGCTTCTCTGGTGGAGAGACTTCCATTAATGTCTTACCATAAATGTAAATGCTAGCATGTTATTTAGTATGATGCTTAACGGAAGTACTTAATTAAAACAGTACTGCTACAGAATAATCAGCTTTTAACTCTTCCTAAATTGCATGCTCTGCTTTGAATATGAATTGAGTTCCTTTGTCCTCTACCGAGAAATTTTGTAAAATGCTCATTCACTCACTGCACCTTCTACCTGTCATTTCATATGGATCATCACATCAACAAATAGACATGGTCTTTACCTGCCCATCCAGATGTGTCCAGAGATCACTCTGTAATCTTTTCTTCTTCTTCTTCTTCTTCTTCTTCTTCTTCTTCTTCTTCTTCTTCTTCTTCTTCTTCTTCTTCTTCTTCTTCTTCTTCTTCCTCTTCCTCTTCCTCTTCCTCCTCCTCCTCCTCCTCCTCTTCTTCTTGTTCTTCTTCTCCTTTTTTGCTTTTTTTTGGCAACACTATCACAGACAAATATCCTTTGACTAACTACTAAGTAGTATATGCTATGCACTCAATTTCACAGTCAAATTATTGCTGTACTGGGGGCAAGCACCTGTGTTGGATGACTTTGAACCATTTTGCTTTCAGAAGGGCAAGACTTGTGTCAAATTTGAACACATGCACTGATGCCAACCAATTACCACACTTACATACACGTGTAAAAGTAACCCCCCACATGGAAAACAACAAATAACTGATAAACATTAGTTCTATTTTTTATGAAAGAGCTGACATAATCTATTCAATGAAAGATGAAGTAGCTTTTTATATTTATGAAATTGAACATAGACAGAAAAAATAGATTAATTGATGAAATGCTTGTTTTACAAGAATTAGGAACTGAGTTTGATCCATAAAATCCACATTTGAAAAATCATGCTTGGTGGCACATTTTTATCATTCCAACACTAGGAAGTTTGAGAAGGGCTGATCTCTGGAGGTCACTGTAAGCTAATCTACCCTATTTGTCAGGCACCAGTAAGAGACCCCGTCTCAAAGTAAATTACTAAAACTCTTGAAAAGGTAGGTGTTGCCTGAGGAATGACACCTGAAGTTCTCCTCTGTCTTCCACGCTCACCGTACATAGATAACATTAATTTTCCTGCACACATAATGACAGAGGATGTAACTCGGAGCAGTTACTGTCAACTCCCGTCTTCATGCCTTCTCTACCATGATTTGCTATACCCTCAAACTGTGAAACCAAAATAAATGATTTCTTCCTTAAGTTGCTTTTGTCAGGTATTATGTCATAACAATACGAAAAAAATAACTAGTATAAATATGAAGCATGTCTTATAAACTACAGTATACAAGGTTTTCTTACAGACTTTTTAAAAGTTGATGTCAACATTCCTAAGAGTCATGAAGAGGTTTTGTCGAGTTTTGTTGGTCAGTACTTGAACAACTCTCAATGTTTCTTGTCTCTGCATCTCTACAAGGATCTTAATTACACCTTGATACTTCCTAAGGGGATTTAAAATATAAATCAGATGGTAGCCACTTTGAACTTCAGGATATTCCCGAGACAAAACCAGGATTTGATTTATGACTCAAATCTTTGATAGCAGTATATTTGAATTTTAAATGATAACTATTATATTGCTAGATAATACATATCATGAGGAATCTCAGCTCAGTGAGCCATATGGTACAGCTAGGAGATGGAGGAAAGACCCAAGTCAATTAAGTATGAAGCTAGAGGCAGACATGTGATTAGAATATGCAGCCTTCATCTCCTGTCCGTGTTGTTGATCCTGGGTACTCTCTCCAAGTGTATAAACCAGTTGCCAAAAAAATCTGCATAGAAATAATATTCGTTTGTGCTTACAGCATTCATTAGTTACTCTGAATTTTCTCTGAGTATCAAACACGTGTGTAAATGAGATGAGATATGAGAGCAGCAGGCAATGTAATCCAATTATCCCAGGAATATTGCTTGCCCTCAGAGTAGCAGCGGCAAGTCTGGACCTCAAAGCCGGTTCACGTAAATGTTTCATCATTTTTATTTTCTAGTTTGTGTTGATCATTACCTTAAGAGGATCTAATATTTGCCTAAAATATATTGCATTTCTTTTTAAATATGGTATACATTTATGCTTAAAACAGTGAATTAATCCATAATAATTCAAAAACCTTGATCATAGCAAGCCTCCCTTCACCTGACCTACAATGCTCTGTATGTGAGCTCATTTCTAATTATTCCCAGACTGCTTCTTATAATTCAATGTACTGTTTGTTTCCCGCTGTATTCCTAGCCAACTTGAATTTTTTTTTGTAAGTGACAGGATGCCTCAACATAGTTTTCATTGTTTACTGATTCATTTATTCAACTGAGTTACAGGGTGTCAGTGAACTGACAAGGAGATGACATGGAACGCTGGCAGGCAAGTCATGGGAAGAGTAGGGGGAATATGAGCAGCCGTTCCAGATTGTTCAATTGTGGGCCTCTACGTTCCCCAATCAATATCTTTGCTTTCTAATTGTTCTTGGATTTATACATAGTGACATTATCCAGAGCTGTACACTTCCATCTGTGCTTATAATTGCAATTCGGATTTTTTATTTAGATTATAAACCTATTCCAGCTGGGTTTACTGGTATGCTACCCATTCTGAATGCTAAAGATGCTATCAATGTAGTATTATGAACATATTTGTGATTTTTAAAGTATTTCTGCCTTCTACAGAGGACAGATGTTTCGATTTACATGCTTAAAAAACAAGAAATTTGAAGTTGGAGATAGAAATCGCCATCCGGCTCAAGGCAAATTCTTTTGAATGTATGTAATGAAAGCCTAGCCTTCTCCAACAGGTAATTTAAGGGTACCAAGATGATAGCTTTTCTATTTTTTTTAAAAAAATATTTTTATTTATTTAATTAGCATGTGTGTGTGTGTGTGTGTGTGTGTGTGTGTGTCTGTCTGTCTGTCTGTCTGTCCATCTCTCTGTGTATGTGTAGTCACACATTTGTGCATTTGTGCCATGGTGTGCTTGTGCACACCCAACAAATATTGAAATTCACAATTTCCTCCCGTTACGTAGGTCCCCGAGATTAAACTCAGATCATCAGCCTAAGAAACAATACCTCTACCTACTGAGCAATATTACAGCCTATATGGAGGCTTCAGTTTTTTAAAGATTTCATGTGTTTTCATGTATGTGTATATGCATGTGTGTGCATATGTGTGTGGGTGCCACAGAGGTCAGAAGGTACCACTGGATGAAGTGGGAGTTGCCAATGGTTGCATGCTACCAGCTGGACATTCTGGGACCTGAACTCTAGTCCTCAACAAAGGCAGAACGTGCCTTCACAACTGAGCACTCTTTAGGCAACATTTAGTTTTGCTTCTTGGAATATTCTTCTTGTTCTGTTTTCAGGGCAGTTTCTTAGTGCTAAGCTAGTGCTGGCTGGTGAGTAAAACACATGTGTCCAAGATGTCATTTGGCCTACAGGAACTTAGTCTGTAGTTGAATAGCAAGTAGCGAGTGTCATTCTCTAAACGGTCATGTTCCTCAAGCTTCCTGTCAGCCTCTCTATTCTCCCTCTGGCAATCTTCTGATATGTGTGACTAGCTCTGTTCAGTAATTGTGAGCATGTTTGTCACCCTATGTTGAGTGTGTCACTGTGAGACTGGCCAGCTTATTTCACTCCCCACCACTGGAATTTTCCAGGTGGGGATTCTCCTGTCAGCCTGGCTTTAACATTGAGGACAATGACAACATCAGATGGAGTCCACCCTATAATCTAGCTGATTGTGTGGAGTTAGATGAGCTACAGCATGCTTCACTAAATCATTGAGAGCTAGAAGATTGATGGATACTGCTTTATAAACACAGCTATCCTGATGGCTACAGAAATACTTCAAGTTAATTTCTAAATGTATCTAAAAGGCTCATTTCTAGAACTGGAAGAATAAAAATATATTTTTATATTATAATGTATGCTCCCCTAATATGTGTATCAAATTGTATGTTAATATAAAATATAAGATACATGTGCAGACATAATTGTAAATATTAAAGTGAAAAACACACAAGGTAGATGTCTCAGTGTGTTTTCAGAAATGCTGATGAACTGAGTTTAATTCCCAAAACCCACATTGTGGAAGGTCACAATTTATTCCTAGTGTTTGAACTCTGCCATGGAATATATGTATGTGCACACATGAATAACTAACTAACTAAATTAATTAATTAATAATCTATAAACATAAAAACCCTAAAACCTAAGAAAAATCCTCTTGTGTCTATATGTGCACATACATATGAATACATGAGTTCCTGGAAAGACCTAAAGCAAGCCTTATCGTGTATGATTGCACAGAAATACAATAAGTACATTTTAAAACATGAAGAAAATGTGGTGCATTCACACAGTGGAGTGTTATTCTGCTATTAGAAAAATGACAACATGAAACTTGCAGATAAATGGATGAAAGTGGAGAAAAATCTCCATGATGGAGGTTTCTCAAATATAAAGCAACAGATATGGTATGCATTTACTTATTTTATGTGGATCTTAGATGTTAACTCAGGGATAATCAAACTTGCAATCTTTAGGACCACGAAGATATATATATATATCTAGAGAGAGAGAGAGAGAGAGAGAGAGAGAGAGAGAGAGAGAGAGAAAGAGAGAGAGAGAGAGAGAAAGAAAGAAAGAAAGGAACTAGAGGGTATAGTTAGATCTTATTAAAAAAAAGGGAAATAGAGTAGATAGTGGTAGGTGAATGGGGCTGGAGCAGAAGGATCATGCAGGGCAGGGGAAGGGAGAGTAGAACGACAGAATGTGGGGAGAAACAGCTAAAATTAATACCATCTGAGACACAGTATGAAAACCTAATATAGTAGAATCTTTTAAAATATATTCACGTATGAAGGGGATCTAAATTAAATTACCAAAGTGTTGGGGAGACAGAGTCACAATTGGTCATCTTATCACCAAATGACACTTTCCGTCTGGGGATTAAATTACATGTAATTGAGATGTTGGCCAAAGAGACCCCATGGAAATCCCAAAATAATTCAGTCTGTTGTTAAGAAAATAAGTTGCTCTCCACAAACTGACAGTAGGGCCCCACTGCTGAAGACAAGACCTACACAACTCATTCAACATGGAGATCCTGAATTGATGCTTCCCTAGAGCCTTCAACCCTGTGTTCTCAAGTCTTTGGTACATGAAGGCACTCTGCATGCTACCAAAGATAAGTATAAACACAAACTAGTCACAAACCCTTTGAACTCTAATGGTTTCTGACTTACAAGAAATGTTAGGACAATGGAGGAATAAAAGCTGTGGGGGTAACCAGCCAATACCTGATTTAAGTTAAGGCCCACCCTACCAGATAGAACTGGTACCCAACACTGCTTAAGTAACCAATGAATGCTAGACTGTCCCAGACTTGAGAAAAAAAGAACCAATATGACTAGTAAAAACAAAACCAAATGCAAAACAAGAACAAAATCAAAACAAAAGAAAAGAATAGGGATAAATGACCCCTAATGCCATTCTGTTATACTCAAAGATCAGTGGCTTGCACAGCCAATATCTGAGAAGATCAGCAGATGAAAAATATACAGAGACACACAGCCAGACATTAGGCAAAGAATGAGGGACCTAGGAAGACTTAGCCCTAAATAGATGTCATGAACAAGCCCTCCTCTCAGGGGTAAGGGAACCCCATGGAAAAGGTGACAGAAAAAAGTATATGAGCCAAGGGATAGAGAATACAAAGAAAATAAAGTCTTCTAAATCGACATGGTCAAACCTCACATAAACACATGGAGACTGAACAACTGAAGCACTGTGCTGGCCTGGTTCATGTCCTCTGCGTATGTATTATGGATTCTCTTTCAGGGTTGTTATGGGATTCCTCAGTATGTGAATGATTGCGTCTCTTACTCTTGTGCCTTCTCTTGGGCTTTTCCCCTTCTGTTTGTTTGTCTTGCTAAATTCCAATGAAATACATTCATTTCATCTTACCATATTTTATTTTGTTACTTTATTATTATTATTTCTTAAAAATCTGTTCTTTTCTAATGAGAGACAAAAAAGTGCTTGAGAGAAGTGGTGGGGAGGAAGGGGGAGAAGCAAAAATCATAATTAGAATATATTATTTGAGAAAATAATCTGTATTCAATAAAAGGTGAAAAAAGGAGTATGCCACAAAAATTTAAAATGAATGACAGGAAAAAATATAAAGCAAATCCTATAAAAATACTTAGTTTGTTATATCTTTAAAATATCTCCTTCTATTGCTCTCAGAGAGAAAGATGTAAGTAAAGGAAAAATGATTTATTTTAAACCAGAAATATGACCCATTAGTAGATGGCTTCTGTTATCCAGTAAAATATAGTTCTCTGTTTTATGTGTGTACTTACTCATGAATCTTAATGTTTTTAGTGTGTTCTAAGTTAAAAATCTATTAAATAAAGTCATCAATTTAAAGTAGAAAATTTGCTTTTAAATATTCCAAAGTTCTTTAAATAATTAATAAAATAAGCAAATGTTAAAATATTATTCAAATACTAACTTTTTAGTGATTAAAATGAGCTTACCTGGCTAATAATTTCAGTTTAAAGTCCACCACTACAAGGAAGTTCAGACAGGAACTAAACCAGTTAGTCATATTCACAGTCAAGGGTAGAATGAGAATAAACACGCTCATGCTCAGTTATACTTGTATAAAGTCCAGGGCTCCACCCACAAAATGTTGCCACACACAGCTAAATGGGTCTTTATCAATTAAGGCATTCAAAAAAATCTCTCACCGACATGCCTACAGGTCATCTGATTAGAACAACATTTATTGAGACTATCTTGATTGTATCAAAGTGACAAGTAAAAAAAAAAAACAAAACATTGCAACTGGTGACCAAGGTTGCACCACCAGCTTTGCCAAAAAGAAAACAAATTTGTAGTGTTTAGCAAGTTCCAGTATATCTTAATATACATTTTGTACGAGTGAAATTTTAGGAATTGGGTTTGTGCTAAGAATGGAGGAGAACACTTGAAGTCCCTGCACCTTCTTATGGGACTAAAGAGATGGCTCAGTGGTACAGAGTGCTTCCTGCTTTTCAGAGGATCTGAGTTTGGTGCCAGGATCATATAGGGTGACTCACAACCACCTATACTATAATTCTAGCCGCAGGACACCTTTTTCCCGTCTCCTCTGGCATCTGAGCATGTCTGGCGGACACTCACACAGATACACATGTACAAATAAATAAAAATGAAATCAATGAATTCATTGACGTGATCTAGGCCCGTGTGAGCTTACAGCTGTCGTAACGTAGTTCTTCCGATCAGCATTTTTGTTATTTTTTTATTGTTTAAGACAATTTTAAGTATAAGTATATTTTGTTCGTAGTCTTCCCCTGCCCCGAGTCTTCCAGATCCTCTCTTCCACTCTACCCACCCAACTTTAAAGTTCTTTCTCAAAACAAAGAAAAAACCCAATATAACAACAAAGACCCCCCAAAACAGGAAAACAAATTAGCACTATACTCAAAAAGAACAGAAATCAACTTTAAAATTATACTTTAATCGATTTACCTGGTAAAGAAGACAGTGCATGGTAAGGATTATTATATTAAAAGAACGAAGTCATGGGCAGAAAGAAAAATCATCTGATGATCTTGCAAATTTGTAACAGAAAGTTATTGAGTATAGCATGCCCACTATTAATTAGGTTAGTAGTATCTCATTTAAGACTCCAAATTAGCATGAAATTTGGTTCTATAACTTCACGTGTTTGATATTTTCTAGCAAATACAGCCCTATACTCCTATATTAGTTGTCCCTGACCACAGAGCTATTCTTTTTCCTCTAGGTAGGTACAAGTAACAAACAATGACTTCTCATTAAAATAGGGTGCTTATCACTAAGTGATAAATGTGGCCCTGAATGGAAGCCTTTTAGATATTTATAAGACTAAAGGATACTCAAAAATCTCCCCTCTTTGCTCATGATACATGCTTTTCATAATGAATGCTCTGATGAAGCCACTCAGTTGTTATCAGCAGTAATCCCTCGGAGGTGATTTAGAGTCACTGAGTGGTAGTAGGCATTGTGGTCCTGTCAGCTGAGCTGTAAATGATGGCGTGGTACTTCTGAACTCCATGAATCAAGACAGGAAACTCATCTAGGACCACGTTTTCAACCACCCAGACTACCTTTGCATAAATGTGAGAGACTCCAGGGAAGCTTATACATTAGTATCCATATCCTAGAGAGGAATAAAACTGACTTGGCTAGCAGCATACAAAATTGATGCCATCTGAAAGATTCATAGATCTGTCCCATAACTGAAAAGCATCCAACTCATTTTCCTGCGCGCTGTGAAAGAGCAAACTGCAGAGAAGGCCATTCTTGTAGCTGTCACTAAATAACACGTCCCAGTGATACTGTAACTAAGGGATGAAACAGACTGTAATACTTCAACATGGAAGCAAAATAAGATAAAAATATAAATAAAAGGAAAGGGCCCTTTCAGTCATATGAAACTTGACTTATTGAGTATTATCCCCAGACAGCTTTTAGATCAACCTGATGAAGTCAATTTTTTATTAGCGATAGACACTGTATTTGACTTGTGCTTGCAAAACTCAGACTTAGTTTTTACTACACTTTTCTATGCTCATACTATACAGTTGTACATTAGAAGAGACTCTGGTCACAAGTGACTGAAGCCTCCCTCCTCTTTTTCTGGCTTGAGCGGCATGGCCATTAAAATATTATAATGAATTAAAAGAGCAAAGCAAAAAGAAAGCCACTATCTCATAAAAATCAAAATAGATACTTTAATGTTTTCTTTAAAGTGATGATATTTTGGAATAGAAAATCATGCAACATTTAAATAATTAAAAGGATTTTCTATTTTAATAGAGTAATACTCCCTGTAACGAGCCATCCCATTCATTTTCACAATGCTTTTCAATCTGTCACTAATTCTTCACTGAAATGAGGGTTAGTGTCATTGATGTTCTCAGGAGACTTTTATAATATAAATCCATAGACGTGATGTTTCAATGTCAAATAAAATCAGCAAGCATGTCTGTGGAGATGTATGTCAATGATGCAAATGTTTCCACCTGTAGAAGTAGCAATATGTCATGATGTTTGCTCATGGCATTCAAGGATTCCTCTCCAGTCTGTTTTCTGCAGCAAAGACTGAGAAGTAGTTCCCAGTAAACAGAAACAAAGCGAAAACAATGACAGCAACAGAAACAGCGTTAGTGCTAGTTCATCATGACAGCTATAACAAAAATTATTCATGATCATCGTTTTTATTGTATTTGGGTAACTGATATTTTATATCATAGCAAAGTACTTAATAGCTTAATAACTTTTTTCCCTAATACTACCAGTTTAATTCATATAATTCATGGATTTTATTAACAAAAACAGTTCTTTTATTGTGGTCACACATGAATCAGGGGCTTCACTTCACCTTAAAAATTCAGTATTCCTAATTCATTATCTGTAAAACATGAGATCTACAGGTTATTTACGTATATATTTAGTGTCAGTTTGAACTTTTTTTTTCCGTTAGACTTGTTTATTCAAGGATCCGAAAACACGCTTTCCACTTCCTCCCCTCCTCCCAACACTCTCCTGCTCCCCCCACTCCCTCTCCTCCTCCCTCACCATTCCCAAGAGAAGCCAGGGTTTCCTGTCCTGTGGGAAATCCAAGTTCCTCCCCTCTCCCTCCAGGTCCAGGAAGGTGAGCATCCAAACAGGCCAGGATCCCAAAAAGCCAGTCCATGCAGACGAAACAAGACCCAGTGCCATTGTCAATGGCTTCTCAGTCTTCATTTGGACCTTGGGTGCTCAGACAGCCCCCATGTCAGCCACATTCAGAGAATCCGGTTTGATCACATGCTCGTTCAGTCCCAGTCCAGCTGGCCTTGGTGAGCTCTCATTCGATCAGTCCCCTTGTATCAGTGGGTGAACGCACCCTTCACGGTCCTGACTTCCAGTGCTCCAATGTGGGTCTCCGTCTCTATCACCATCCATCGTCGGATGAAGGCCCCCTCTGATTTTGCTTTCCTTGCTCATGATCTCCCTCCATCTGCTTCTCATTTGGACCTAGGGAGTTAAGTCCAGTGTTCCAATATGTGTCTCTGTCTCTATCTCCATCCATCTCCATATGAAGGTTCTGTGGTGACATGCAAAATATTCATCAGTATAGTTATGGGCCAAGGCCAGTTCAGACACCCTCTCCTCTGTTGCCCAGAGTACAATCTGGGAACCTCTCCTTGGGCTTGGGAACCCCTCCAGAATCAAGTCTCTTGCAAACCCTAAAATGGCTCCCTTAGTTGAGATATAAACTTCCCTGCTCCCATACCCATCCTTCCTCCCTCCCCACCTCCCATTCCCCCAAGCCATCCCCAATCCTCCCCCTCCCCTCTCCTTAACCATCTCCCCTTACTTCCACCCCCCACCCCCCCATGCACCCAAGTTTGCCTGGCAATCTTGCCTACTTCTAATATCCGGGAGGATAACTATATGATTTTCTTCAGGTTCACCTTCTTATTCAGCTTCTCTAGGATCACAAATTATAGACTCAAAGACCTTCAACTATGGCTAGAATCCACTTATGAATGAGTACATACCATATTCCTCTTTTTGGGTCTGGGTTACCTCACTCAGTAAAGCGTTTTCTATTTCCATCCATTTGCATGCAAAGTTCAAGATGTCATTGTTTTTTACCGCTGAGTAAAACTCTAATGTGTATATGTTCCACACCTTTTTTTTTTTTAATCATTCTTCTATACCTTAGAGGAATACTCCAAGTGTTACAGCACAGCCACATAGAGAGGGGCAGATGCTGCTCAGGGAGTTTAATGTCTAGAGTAGCCACCGCATTCTGCTTGTGCTTTCTGATTTCCATTATTATCCTTTGAAAGCTCTGTTAATATTAAAGACTTCCATAAGTTTGTTTTAGGGATCATTTTACTTCGTCAAAGTCTGAATTTGCTGGGAATGTGGCTCAGCTGGTTCAGGGCTTGTCTAACATTTACCGAACCTTCACTGAGTTTAAACTGCATCAAGTTTGTAATCTCAGCCCATGGCTGTAAAGGTAAGCAGATCAGAAGTTCAAAGACATTCTTGGCCATATGGTGAGTGCAAGGCTAGCTTGTGATACAAGAGTGATAAAAAGAGTAAATATTAGGCACCCAGAAAGGGTTGTATGCAGGTAACAAACACTTGAAACATGGAAAAGGATATAGAGGTATGCTTGCTTATTATAACTCTTTTGTGTTTTTTTAAAGGAAATTTTGGTTAAGTACATGAAAGTAAATTCAATAACAAAAGTATAAAATATATTTTTAAGCTCCACAACTTCAGAACATCTGTTCTAACTGTTCAGAAAGATGGAAGATATGGTTAATGTGTGTGTTTTAATTTGCAAGTTTGTTTTCATAAAATTTTCATTAATTAAAAATGAAAATTTGCCTTTAAATTCTGAATTTGGTATCATCAGATAGGTCCATAAAACTAATAAAATGTGATTAAAAACAAAGTGAGTCATTAATCAGACATATGGAAGAAAAGAGAGAAATTGGATCATTCAAGATTTATTTAATTCATTTCATGTTTTTAAAATAATGCCAGAAGGGGGGAAATCTTGTATCCTTGAGTAGAGCTATTCATTACAAATAGAGATATATTTGGTGCCAAATTTAAGTTGGATAAAGCTTAAAATAAAATGTAAAATTGATGATTCTGATTTATGTGAGATCTTCAGTTCTTGCTTAGGAAGAACCAGGCATGAGGACTAATTTCCAGAAATGGAGTATTCAGAGTTATGGGTCAAATGCCAAATAGAGTCAGTTTTGGTAGTCCTCATTAAGACACAATATCAGTCCCTCAGGGGAAGAGGTCTCATATACACAAGTAGGTGTATCAATCGTTGAGAATAGTTTTAAGTACTTTCAAGTATATTTTTAAAAATCATAATATTCTTGTGAGAAGGCAAGGTTGAGGATTGCTCCATCTTAGCACGAGAAAATAGGCACAAGCTCTCATGATTGTTTCTTTTAATGCTTTAAACAATATCATAGAGAACTTACATCTAAATGATGTCCAAAATATCTCAACTTTCTCTTATCTAAGCAGTTTTTAGGTGGTATGATAAAATCAAGCTACTTTTAAATGTTCTTTTGAAAATTGCATTTCATTTATTCACATATTTACAGCTCCTTTCCTCTCCTCCAGTCTCTCCCCTCTTCTCCCAATGTTTCCTGCCAACTTTATCTTCTTTCTCTCTTTTTCATCACTCCCTAACCCTGAGTCCATTTAGTGCTACCTGTGCGCATCTGGGTGTAAGACCACCCCACCTACTGAAGCTTGTGCAGGCTCTCAGGGGCTACATCTTTGAAGAAAACTGATGCTGCCTCTTTGATCAGACACCAATTCCCAGTAGGGTCTCAGCAATGAATAGGACTTCATGAGCCACTCCTCTATAGGGGAAATGTGCGCTGCCTTGATCTTGGGCACGTCTTGTGCTCGTGTTGTGTCTTTATGTGTGCAAAGGCATCTTCATATCCAGCAAATTTTGTCACATTGCAGATGGCCACAATTTCTGCTTAATAAATTCCTTTTCCTCATGCTATGCAATAATCTCAGTCTGAGAGAGAAGGAGTATGGTGTTGATGTCCCATTTAGAGCTGAGTCCTCCACAGTCATTGCTCATCCTTGGCAAGTTGACCAGTTGTGGGTCTCTGTATTACTAGCATTAGGATTGAGCCATGCACTAAGATTAGAGAATAAAGAGAAGAACTTTTGGGATACTTTAATACTTTGCTCATTTGCACAGAGTGGTAGTGTTAGGATCTCCTCTAGTCCATCATGTTCGGGGGGCACCGTTAACAGTGCAAAGTTTAAGTACCATCCTTAAATTTTGTTTTTAAGGCCAGTCATAATAATTCAATTCCCTTCATACCAAATAATAATTAACTATAGCTTTTTAAATCCTGCTATTTACCTTCTGTCTGTTAAAATTCTATTTTATGGATTGGATATACTGCAAATCATGGCAGATTCATTTTAACTTAGAATTTCCTGTATTCCATATACTTTTATTTCTTGGAATATTATTAGTGTGACTTGATGAGCCCTGATATAATTTCTGAAACATGAAGATAATGTTGCCAAAATCAAGTAGCAAATTTTACCAAGGTTTTCAAAGTGTTTCTCATTAGTACTGGACTTTCTGTCCTGTGGGATTCAAGATTTTTTCTCAGTCGTTCCATGTAAATAAATAAAAACCATATGTTAGTTGTAAATAGTTTATTTGGAATACAATATTACCAATCACAAACTGTATAACCAATATTTTAATCATTTCTGACAGCATTATATTTTTCTATTACTCACGCAGCAAAATATGTTTCATAAGTCTTGTCATAGGAATATCACAATAGGAAATCATGAATTCTCTGAAAATCTTGTATTTGAAAAACATGTCTCTGGCATATGTGTATACTTCTTATTTAATCTTATTTTTCAATTACAGATATTGTTATCTGGAATGTGAGGTTTTATCTGAAAGTTTGATATTGCAAAAATATAGTAAAAATGTTAAAATCTTTTAAGGTGGCATGCTGCCTGATCTCAGAGTTCAGTGACTAATTGGTTGCAGGCAAAGATAGTCATGTAAATTTCCAGCATGTTCTGATATGTGAAAAAGAGCTTCTTTAAGCTAAGGAAATCATTCAGAAAAATATTTTTAGTATGTGTTAATTTGCTTCTTCTTTTCTACAACACCAAGTCAACATCATCATTATGGAACACAGAAAGTTTTAGGTCAACATTTCTTTAATTTAATACAAAATATTGTTTTATGAATGGTCTAATGTAGGATTTTTTTTGAAACAGGATCTCATACTGGCCTTGAATTTGCTATGTTACTAATGGCATCTTCAACTCCTAATCTCAAGACTTCAAACTCCTTAGTGCTTGGAGCACAGAGGTGCAATATTAACCACAGTTCACATAGTGTTGGTGATAGAATCAAGGGACTCACGCATGCTAGACAAGTGTTCTAACAACTGAGCTACATCCACAGTAATACTTGTTAGAGGTATGATGGCTAATATTGGTTGTCTACTTGACTGCATCTGAAATGAACTAAACTCCAGAAATTGAGGACACACCTTTGAGAAAGTTTTGCCTTGTTTTAAATAGTTGAATCCACTTCTAGTCTAGACCTTTGAGGTAGAAAAATACACATTTTTTGATCCAGATCTTGAGGCAGGAAGACTCACCTTCAATGTGGGCCATACCTTCTGTTTGAGGTCCATAAAAGAATATAGAAGAAGGAAGCACCTGCTCTTTGCCTGCTTGCCCTTGCCTTGGAGCACATCTATTCTTTCACTGGTATTGGAGCCTGTGTCTTCAGTATTCCAGCATATAATGAAAACTAGCCAAGTCATCCAACCTTGTGGACTGAGCAATTACTGGATCCTTGAACTTTCCGTTCATAGCCATCTTTGTTGGATTAGTTGGAAGTCATTCCAATAAATTCCATATATGTATATGTATATATATATATATATATATATATAGATAGATAGATAGATAGATAGATAGATAGATAGATAGATAGATATTCAGCCTATAAGTTTTGTTACTCTAGGGGAGTAGTTCTCTACCTTTCTAATGCTGTGACCCTTTAACACAGGTCTTCATCTTGTGGTCATTCTCCATCCATAAAATTATTTTGATTGCTACTTCATAACTGTAAGTTTGTTATTGTTATGATCCATTACGTAAATATCTGTGTTTTATGGTGGTCTTTTGGAGGTAGTGATCCATAGCATGGAACCATGACTGCTCTTTGGACTGGAGAGGGAGGAGGAGGGAAAGTGGAGGGAGGGAGAGGGAAATAGGAAGAGGTGGATATTTTTAAGAAAAAATAAAAAATTTGCTGAAAAAAAATCACAAAAAAGAATCCTGAATAATGCAAGAAGTAAGACACACACATGCATCTATGGTGTATGTGAGAATCCTGCTTCCAAGGAAGTGAGAAAATATTTTAATCATATTTGATTTTCAAAAAAATTCAAAGTAATGTAAGTTATTACTATATAAAATGGTAATACTTTGTGTTATAAGTTTTTGTTTTAAAGATATTATTCATAAAATATTACTGGAACCAGTTGATATGGGCTCCTTAAGACAGCTGTAATGATTTGCCAATGAAAATGTTCTCTCCATTCCTTTGATTGGCACATCGTGATTGAATGCTTTACTGGTACCTCAAATGGGATGAATTAACAGCCCAACAAATGACTAAACCAAGGCTTTCATTTTTGATTCTTTGAGACAGGATACCCAATGCATAACTCATATTCAAAGACCTATTAAAGATAGGATTTATGGTTCTTATTTATTAACTAAGACTACAAATAACATAAGATAAAAGCCATTCCATATATTGCTATTGCATTGTGTAGCTGTTCCATTTCTGCCTTGAATGACACAGCTAAGAGGTGATGAGAGATTTTACAATGGCAGACCACCAGAGTGGAGAGTGGAAAAGTGTGGTTTAATTTCTTTATTTATTTTTATTTTTTTTTTGCAGTATGCTTAACAGAAATCGTGAATAACTGAGTTGCTTCAAAATTCAATTTTATTTTCCAGAATGAGAGATTTGAGTATCAGCATAGCATTCTGAGTGTGAATTACACTGTGGCTTTGTCGTCTTTTACATCACAGTGCGGGGAATGGTTCTGATTTATTACTACATTTTTAAAGGGCAATGCTATACTGGAACCAGAAACTAAAGCAAAGTGAAAACCACATTTGTCAGAAACCCAGCCTTGACATAGTTTATGATCACTGACTACTGGCTCTATTTATAGGGCTATATTTAAAAATAAGCTAATCTAAAAAGATCAAATGTGATTGATGTTGGCCATTCATTATTTCTCAGTGTTTCATTTTGCGGCTTTAAGATGGTTATAAGATAGAAGATATATGAAGTTATGTAAAAATTGAAGAATATGTAACACTTTCCATTTTTATTATATTAATTTGAAGAGAATTGTTTTTCCTAAATATTCCACTTGGGTCTGACCAACATGCAACATAATCACAGTAATTTTGAAAGTACTGGAGGAATTATGAACTCCCTCTTCAGCTATACAAAATGTTTAATGATTATACAAAGCTTTGAATGCAATGGTCTAGTGTATAAGGCATTTATCACCAATGTGCAAGACGTTTGGCCCTAGGAAAATTTAAGAGCTCAAGTACAAGATATTTACCAATTACCTGGTTAAATAAATTATTGTGTTTGTATTGTTTTAACTTGTATATTGAACTTGACAGTAAATGCCCGTTCTCAGTGAAACTGACACTCATAGTTTTGTCTAGATTGGCTGACCAGTGAGTCCCAGGTGTCTGTCTACATCCAACAGCGCTTAGACCACAAACATATACACAGATATGCCAGGCTTTCCCACAGGTGCCAGGATTTAAACTCACATCCGCATGCTTTGTGGGAAAGCACATTACTGACGGAGGCATCTCCAGAAAGCTAAAACCAGTTTCTTCATTCCATTTCCTACTTTGGTTTCTGTTTCAAATGTGCTCCTGTGTTGAAGGGTTGGCCCGGGCTTGTGTCATTCACGGAGCTTAGCAGCACTTTTAGGATGTGGGCATTACAGCCGGAAGTTATGCTGCCTCAGTGTTGCCTGAATGGGATTTTTGCGGCCCCACCCTGACTCTCTCTTTACTGTGCAGCATTTGTGAGGTCAACAGCTTTCATCTTCCATGTACTCCTGTCCTGATGCTGGAACTCATCAGTGTGGCACTAAAGTGGCTGGGATCTGAAGCCTCAGAAACTGCACACTACACTAACTAGTCTTCCTTATTAGTTCATTGCCTCATGCATTATGTCTTTGTGACAGAAAGCTGATTGATATATCTCATAGAAGAAAGAAATAAAGAACCCTACTTTCTAGACTTTTTTTAAAAAAACCAAATATTTATTTAGTTTACATAGTGGATCAAATTTTAATGTTAACAGCAATATGTTTACAAATCTTCAAGTTGTAGATATCTTTCATTCCTTGTCCCACAAGGTGGTTATTCAAGGTGTGGTCAGTTTTAGAAAGGTTAGCAGGCTACTCAAACCTCAGACTAGTAGGTGAGGAGACCAATGAATCAAGAAGAATACATCAAAGACTCATTAGGCCCAGTGAGTTCAAAGCTCAGGATCCCTGAATGAGAAAGTCTGACTCACTAAACTGAATGAATTTCATGCCGTAAACTGAATACTAGACTTAGAGGATTTCATAGAAATTTTCCATCCTCATTTGGACTAAGAATAAGATTCAACTAACATATACTTTCCGATTTAGTAGGTTTACTGGGTAACATACTACTCTGAAAAAATGATTTTGTGTTTCCTGTGTGAAAATTCAAGCGGCAGTGGTGAGTGTTTCCTGATTTTAAAACATAACAGGGCAAAGAATGAAAAGCTGAATTAACAAAGCTCGATCCATAATTGCTGCTAACACCAGGCAAGGAAAATATGTTATTGCAACTGACCTGAATAATAAAGTGGGGAGGAAGAAGTGAAGCCTACTTGGTTGAAACACCATGTGAAAACTGAAATACAGAGGGGAAAAGGTAGTTTCTCTGAAAATAAAATATTCATGTTGATAAGTTACATAAAACAAAAGATGGAGTGTTTTCTGCAGGGAAATTACTTTGTTTGATGAGCTCCATTTATGCATGAGGGAGTTTTAAATTTTTGAAAAACCCCTTGGTTATTTTTTTTTTCTTCTTTCAATTCTGGTGGCTTTAATTTCAGACATAAACAGATGTAAAATTTTCTGGCTGAAAACTTTCTACTCTGTTTAAAGAAGAATTTATGGTATCAGGAGGGTGAGAAGGATGCCTTTTTACCATGAGAGTGATTAGGAAATCAATAGTTAAGACATCCCCTGCATTTTGAAAATGCCGTATGATAAATATGTCTTAATTTTCTTTGTTCACTTTTAATATCATTTTGATTCAAGCATATTCTTGAGGGATGCTCAGTGTCATGCCTACTAACTAATAGCTGGAGCTTTAGCAACAATCTCATTTGAATAAAATTTACTACAAAATGAATTTGCTTGAGTTTAGGTTTTTCATGTTTAGTTTTTTAGGTTAGAAAATTTTGCTTTTACCTGGGGATTAGTATGGGAGGCATTTAGACTTGTATCAGCAAACACAGGTTTGCATTTTATCTATTGCTAATCAACTTGACATTCATAGAAAGGGAAGTAACATGTGCTTCTAGCTCTAGAGACTTCAGTTTCAATGGTAGAAGACCAGAGTAGAAGGAACAATAAATGGGTAGATTTTATCACGTAAACTTCTTTGGTTGTGTGTCAGATAATCAGGGTGCCGGGTGCATTGTGACATGGTTCAAAGGGGGTTATTTGTGCCTGTCCTAAGTCTAAGAACAGGCAGAAGAGTGAATTTTTACACACTAATGTACTCTGATAAGCTTTCACAGTGCCTGTTCACACAAACTTGTCTAATCTATTAAGGACAGGCCATTATGGAAATATAGTTAGCCACACATCTATAAATACTGTTCTAGGGAATTACCAAGTGTGGTAAATAAGTAGCTCTACTTGCAGAGAAGTCTATGAATTTTCTGTCCACATTAAAGCAAGTTGTAAACTTCCTTTAGTAGTGCACTGAGCTCCTGGATAACAAGGATTCAGTTTAGACTTGATCTATGTCATCACTGTGCATACTGCAGAATCGTCTAGGGACCACAGCATGTTGTAGAATCTTAGCCAACGCTGAACTAACAAGCAATATGAACTTGACATTCAACTCTTATTTTACACACAGACAGGTCCATACTTGACTCTTATTACTTGTAGCTAGACAATTCAAATGTGCATAGACTTATGAAAGGATAATGCTTAAACTTAAAGGACCTGGGACATCTCTGCTTTTATGTTTTACCTAGTGTTTTTGGCCATGATCATGTGTGTATCATAAATATTGACTGATTGTGAATCCCTAGAGAGCCAAGACCAACCTGGTCCATTTACACTCTGGAGAAGTCCACAGTTATGTGAAGTAGGAAGTGAAGCCAATCAACACTTTATAACTTAAAATGACAAGTGCAGCCGTTAGTACAAGTTGCTACATGAGTCTGCTCCATGGGGGGAGAAGGCAGTTTTGAGAGGATGATATGCAGTTTGAATTCTGAGAAGTAAGTGAGTGAAAGGCTAGGATGGGAAAAAGTTATGAGGTTTTATTGCAAGACATCATGATCCTATCAGAAAACATGGACCTTAGTGATGACACTAAGCTGCTATGCAGTTCAACTACATGCATCTAGATGCAGAGAAAGCTGAGGTTTCAAATACCCAGACACAAGTACACTTGGAAAATTTAATGGGTTTTTGGTGTGTGATTGTGATCACAGTGCTGGGGACTTGAAGAGAGGCAAAATACTGTGGCTTGCTGGTCAGCCAGACTAATATCCTGGTGAGTTCCAGGATAGTAAGAGACCCGGTAGCAAAAGGAAAAGTAAAAACAACCAAACAGAACACAGATGACTTCTGAGGAAAGACAGAGTTGTTTGGGATTGCAGCTTGGGCTCCCTATCCCTGTACAAACACATTCACAGCACCAACACAGATAACCTGTGCATAGACTTTACACAAAGAAAACAGTGGGGTAAATGGGGCATCCGTGGGGCAGAATACTTAGAATTTTCTGGTTTTGTTAAGGGACATGTGCCACCATTCCAGGAAGAGTTAACCGTTTGGTTGAGAAACACTAATAAATTCATTTTAGTGAGTTTAAAAAGAACACATCATCAAGTTGGGAGAGAAAGTGTTTGGGGATAGAGGAATACTCAGGTTTAATCAAAACATTCTGTATTCATGGATGAAGTTATCAAACAATTTATATACAAAGGAATACCCCTAACAAGGCTTTAGTATACAGTAAATGTCCTTGAAATATACCTGCCCCAACCCTGTATCACCAGCACCTGTTAAAATGAGGTTCTAGAATATCGTTCTACTGAGGATAATTCTAAAATTAATAACAAATTATAAAAATAAAGTTGTTTGGGAGCAGATTAAACTGTAAATATAGTTTTTCCCTGTGTTCTAGAACTCTCTAATGATCAGGTACAGCAATTACGGCTGAAATTTTTCTAACTTTTAATTGCTTGGGATGGCATGGAAGAAGCATGAATGCAGTAAATAGGAAATAGAACTTTGACTGTATAGAGATTTTTTTTTACCAGAACCACAGTTTAGTCTCTCTGACTGGAGCACATCTCTGAAGGGAGAAGAATTGAAACCCAGCAAAGGAAGCCCAGCTCAGATGTCCAGCCAGGGAATTGATGACTGACAATGATATTCCTAACTGGAATGAGTTGGGAGAGAAACAAGTGGACTGTATGACAGCAGAGGAAATTTTAAATATATACTTGCCAGAGTGATGTTTCCCACTTCTTCTTAAACAATTTACCCTTTTGTACCCCTGGACTACTATAAATAAACTCTGCATTCTTTCTCGTTTCTCAGGAAAGGCATCTCTTGGTCAAAAAATATTCTGTGATATTGAACATGAGAGAAGCAAAGAGTGGTAAAATTATTGTCAGTGGATAAGTTAAGGATCTCAAGGTCTGTAGTTTTAAGTTTTACATGAAGAACAACTGTACTTATTGTAAGATGAGATAAATAAATAACAATGTGATTGATATCTTGAACCTCCACTAAAATGAATTATTCTGCCCTTGCATTTTTCTTCTCATGAAAAAAACTCCATGATAATTGGAATATAATTAAATACATTCATCGCCCATGAAAGTTTTTAATATTGTAGGAATATTTCCCTGTGAATTATAATTGTTGAAATGGTTCCCACTCGAAATTAGCACTGCTGAGCTTGGGGTAAGAACATGTGAGGTTGCCTAGGTGTTAGAAAAGACATTTTGAAAGATCTCTTAAACTTGGTGCTGTTGTGGGAAGTCCTTCTGTATAGGTGTAGCCCCGCCAGAGACAGTACATCAAATGGAAACTTGCTGGTAAGCCACAGGCACATGGCCATACACAGATGAATAGAAATGGGTTAGGTTAAGATAGGAGTAAGCCAGAAATATGCTTAAGTTATTGGCCAAGCAATATCACAAATAATATAGTTTCTGAGTGGCTATTTTTCATCTGAGCTTCTGGGAGCGAATGAACGCTCTCCCCCAACCTGGTACTGGACCAAGAAACACGTGGAAAGTTTTAAAGATAGAAGTTAGGGCTAGACTACGTGTAGAGTATGAGGTAAGCTCATTTGTCCACACTGCCTTTAAATTTTCAGACAGCAGATTCTACCACAGCCTTAGATTAGTTTCTTCTGTTTTGTGTCTTCCTTGACTGATCCTCACCGTGTAGGTCTTAAGTCAATCTACTATTAGAACTTCTGGCAGTTAGTCATGTTTTGTTTGTCTGCTTGTTTACGACATCACAAAATACTATAAAACGTGTGTGTTGTGAATATATTTCTGGTACTGGTGAAGGGAAGGAGGCTACATGTCATAGGGACTGAGAGGCAAAGAGAGCAAAGCATGTTCTTTTACAGGACACATGCTAAAGGTAGATAGTGAGTGTGGAGGAAGGTCTCAGGAAATAGGTCATGGAGTGTTTTCAGGAACTAGTGAGATGTTTACAGCTTTGCTTGCAGGTGCTTGTGTATGTGTGTATGCTTCTATGTATGTGAGTGTGTCTAAGTGTGAATGAGTATGCATGTATATGTATGTACAGATGTGTGCAATGTGTGTGAGAGTATGTATGTATGTGTATGTATAGGCATATAAGTGACATGGTTATGTACACACGTACACTCATTTATTCATAGACTTAAACCATACCACATTTTATTCACCCTCACAGCTATGAAGTAAAAAAATTTTCTGGTAAATAAAGAAGGGACATTGATTTTATCTTGTCTTTGAGACTTCTACCGAAACCCACAGCTGGTTAAAGTGCAGGAACAATTGGGTTGTTCACAGTGTGCGCAACCCAGTAGATAAATCTACAGCGTGATTCCTATACCCAAGGACTGGTGACATTGCTAAAGAAGGTGTGAAAAGATTTTAAGAGTGAGAGAACAAGGGCAACTGCAAGATAAGTCTTCTTATATGACTGGGTAGTTGCACCCAGGAAGCTCACATTATGTTTTCCCAAAGAGTACTAGTATAATGGTGATACTAACTGACATGTCAGTATGGATGGAAGGAATCTCACAAGGATTCACCCCTAGCTGAAGAGCTAGAGTCAATTAATGTCTAGAGAGAGAGAGTGAGAGGGAGAGAGAGAGAAAGAGAGAGAGAGAGAGAGACAGAGAGAGACAGAGAGAGAGAAATGAAGAGAGAAAATCAGTCTTCCCCAGTGATGGGATCCTGATAGGCTATCCAGTCCTATGTGGTCAGCCCTAAACACATATACATAACAACAATACTAAATGGACTCAGAAGGTTATATACATATATATGTATGTGTGTATATGCATATATTTGTGTGTGTGGTTGTACGTGAATGTGTATGCATTTGTACATTTGTATGTGTGCGTGCAACAATGATAATTAAAGAAGAAATTTGGTGAGACAGAAGGTAGGACATGGAAACATTGGTGGGAAGAAAATAGGTAGTCGAAATGATATTAATAAAGTATTAATGTATAGAATTCTCAAAAAATAAGAGAAATTAATCAGGGTAGGGAAGCAGATGAATCAGAGAAGGGCTGGGGGACGGATGAACATGGTCAAAGCACTTTGTGTGAAATTCTCAAGGAACTAATTATAAAAATCAATTATCTAGTCTGCATCTGTTATTTATAGTGACACTAGCTTTCATTACTATCATAAACAAAACAGAATGCACTATTTGCTAATCACTCTGTTCATCCAATAACTATCTCAAAATGTAATAGTCATATACAAGATGATTTGGTAAATACCAGTATTTATTCTTTATTTTAGACAAAAATATCTTTGTAATGATCTTACTTGGATCTCTAACGGGAACTTCAAATGTTCAGAAAAGACTGTAGATGAGCTTCTTTTTTGTGATCTTGCATGATCCACAGTTGGGGAATTGCTGAATGGGAGAGTACAGTTTCATAGAGAACTAACACAGTAACATATCGACATGACTTGTCATCAGAAGAACTTACTCAAGAATATAACCACTAAAGTGAGAGGCAGAAAAGCCAGGGTGCTTGGTTTTAGAGGTAAGTTACATGATGGGAAAGAAGGCGATATGTTTGCCATTAAAGAGAGAACAAATAAGAGAGGCAGACAGATGAAGAATCACAGAACAGCAGGAGCAAAAATGGGCAATTGTCCAAGTTTTAACTCAGAATAAAACGAGATGAGAGAATTAGATGTTGAATTTAGCAGTCTGGGAAACGCATGATCATTGTTTCAGCCAGATTCTAACGTGTTTTTCCTAACTTTGAAAAATGATAATGCATCTGAACAGTTACACCATGTAACCCTACACAAACTGCACAGGATTGTGAGAAGCAAGGCAGCCGTGTATCTCCCATTTCACAGACTGCAAAGAGAAGCCTGGTCGCCAAGGTCGTGCATCAAGTAAATAACATAAGGGAGAGCAGCCGCGTTCTGACTTCAACATTTTGAACTTTTCAGTGTGTGCTGTGTATCTTGAAACAGGAGGCACCAGAAATCTGCTGTGAGAAGGGAAGCATTCTAGGCAGTAATCCAACAATGGTCCCTCGCCGCCCACACACTCACAAACTATTGCCACAGTCAGGCGCATCCAAACAGACCAACATGCGGCCGAAAGCACTGGCTCTCACAAATTTGCAGGGGTCACTCTGGATACTTGCTTGTTTTTTATATTACCATGCATACACATTCTACCAAGTGCTGCGGAGAGAAATGTTAACAAAAACAGCCACGCTTCCAGCATTTGTAAGGATGATATTTCACTGAGAGATTGGCTTCTTATCAAATAACAGAAGTTCCTTTGAGTATGGTCTCAAACACAAAGCCATGGTGTGAGGTAGTTTGAGGAATTTTGAATGGGTTTCACATGTAGATCAGGTAATACAATGCTTACCTGACACAATAGTGTGTAAAGGGAGGGAAAGAAATCAGACATGTGTAGTAGCTGGGTCGTATGTATTTCTATTTTTAGTATTTGGAGAAATCTACAGTTTGATTTCTTCAATGGTCATATTAAGTGCTGCCCAGGAGCAGGGAGTAACTGTTCCGTTCTCTCCACATTGTCTCCACACTTGTCATCAGGTTTGTCGGTGACAGCCATTCTGTCCGGGGTGAGATGCCATCTGGAAGTAGTTCTCATTTGCATTTCTCTGATGGAGAAGGATATTGAACCCCTTTAAAGTAGCTTCACAGATTTTGACCACTTTTTTTTTTCTTTAAACTGTCTATTTAGGTCCTTGGCACACTTGTTGATTGGCAGCTTTCTTCCCTTGGTATTTAGTTTTTGCAGTTCTTTATGGATATTATGCCCTAGTCTGCTGTATGGCTGGTAAAGGTTTTCTCCCATACTGTGGGCTATCATTGAGCTCTCTGACTGTTTCCTAGGCTGCACAGAACTTTTGTTCATGTGCAGTTTACCTGTTGATGCTTAGATAAGTTTCTGCTCTGTGGCTGTTCTGTTCTAAAAGTTATCAGCTAACCCAATATCTTGAAGGGTATTTTTTTTTGTTTTTTTCCACTAAAATTTTTAGTGTTTTAGTTTTTAAATCAGGACTTTGAACAATTTTGAGTTGATAAAATTAGAAAGTTTCATCTTTATTACAGAGATATTTCTGTCTCCATGTATATTGCTGCTTTATTCAGTATAGCAAAGAATTGGAATAAACATTGTTTGTCCACTAAAAAAAATGAATGGGTAACATAAACTTGGTACACAGGCACACACACATGCACACAAGGACATACAAGTATATAGAATGGGATACTATTTAGCTCTGAACAAAAATGAAGTTAAGGTGAGCATCCAAACAAACCAGGCTCCCACAAAGCCAGTCCATGCAGTAGAATCAAAGCCCCGTGCCATTGTCCTTGGCTTCTCAGTCAGTCCTCATTGACAGCCACATTCAGAGAGTCCGGTTTGATCACATGCTCCATCAGTCCCAGTCCTGCTGGCCTTGGTGAGCTCCCATTAGATCCCACCTTCTCAGTGGGCGGCGGTGGGGGGGGGGACCTTGGACTTCCCACGGGGTAGGGAACCCTGACTGCTCTTAGGACTGGAGAGGGAGGGGGAGGGGAGAGAAGGAGAAAAAAGGGAGGTAGGGAGGAGGTGGAAATTTTTAATAAATAAATAAATTAAAAAAAAGAGAAAAAATGAAGTTGAAATTTCAAAAGCTTATAGGAAAATGGATTGTTTTAATAAGTAACATTAAGATCGCATTGTCTCAGAAGTAAGTAAAATGAAGAAACCTGGTCTATGATATATGTCTATAAAAACGCAAATGCACATGTGGGAAAAATAAAACATGAACAAAAAGGAAGAAGAGAATCTAAATATAAACAGATGGTGAAGGATCGAATGCAGGTAGTGGACATGAGTTATGAAAACAGATACGAAGTTAATTGTTTTCATAGTTCTATTTCTGTCATGGGTTTTGTTTTGGGTTGTGCATAAGTAAACAAAATATATTTTATTCTAAAAGTGTAAATTTAAGGTGAAGATTCACTTCTGCTTCAAATCTCTATTCTAACTTTATATAAATTCACCAAGTTACAAAGTTTTTTAAAAAATAATAAAGCTTTTATCTTTTTAAAATAAATTAAGCAAGCCAAGGGTTTATCTGGAAAGAGTCACATAGGTGAAGAAATGAGCGAATTCAACCTGACAAGAGTTTTAGTTTCCATTTTAACCAACAAAGAATCTTTCTGTTCATGTTGTTGAGGGTGAGACTGAGGTATCTCATTTGGATTCAGTAATTTTTTTCCCCAAATGATAATTCCTGAAAGATAAATTATAATAATTTGTTAAGTGATTTTATTAGCTTGGCTGAGAGTCACACATCAGGGAATGTCTCTCAGGAAGGTGGAGAGTGTGATCCTAGTGGAGGCAGAGCTATTTTTTTGTCAAGTGGGAACAAGTGATTAAGATGACAGATAATAGCAGATCAATTACTATCAGATCATTTCAGGTTGCTTTTCTTGTAATAGTTAAAACAAAGGGGACTTCACTATTCTGCCACCTCGGATTGGTAAGAGCCTTTCCAAGAATTGATGTGAGTCTCTTCAGGAAAAGCAAAGCCAAACCAAAAATCAAATAAACATAAAACAAACAGTCTTTTGGGAGAGATTCCTACTTCCTTAAATTTTCAATTTGTTTTTATGATCCTCAGAACAAAGTATTCTGTGAGAGTTTGGATTGTTTAGGTCTGGTCGGAAATAATGGCTTCCTACACATGAGGAGAGAAATATATCGATAGCTATGAAGTATTTCTCTGTGTGTGTGTGTATGTTCGTGTGGGTGTTTGTGTGTGTATGTGGGGGGGGACAGAACTATAACCACGCTTTTCTGGCATTTATATAGGATATATTTCTGCTCCTTTTGTAAACATCAACCTCAGCCACAAGAGCCTCACAATCTGAAAGTACTACAGTGATGAACTCTTATCTCTCTGGCTTGTTCAGTATGGCAGTCATAAGCCATGTGTGACCACTGAGCATTTATAATTTTAAATTTTTCTTTAATTTTAATTTAAAAAGCTACATATTTGACTGTACAGGGACACACAAGGGGAATTCGGGAAAAGACTTGAGTTCCTACTACAATAAGTTTGATGCATTTGACATAAAGTTTATATTTCTCATGTTTTGTGGCCTGAATGTAATTGGAAAATGTGTTTTGTTGGTATAAGGAAGAACTTACCTGGAACAAAAATGTAGGTGTGAACAAAAGCTCATTTTCCATACTCACTAGGGGAATAAAAACTGAATGTATTTATATAAAAAACTTCACCAAAACATCTAAATAGAAATCCACAGAAAGTGATTTTTCCCCAGAACCCCCAAAGAGTTAATGTAAACAACTTGCTTTATGTTTCCATTTGATAAATCTGCTTGTGAAAAGACAAAGATCACAAAACAAAATAAATGAAATGAATACAACTGATTCTGTAACAAACCATCAGGAAAGCCTAATGGTTAATTCATAAAATAAAATGGGATTATTATAAAATAATCTGTGGTCAGCCAAAGCATTGCATTCCATTATATTTGATATGTTGGGTTTCTATAGAACTTCCTTTCCCTTTAAAAATATTTATGTTTGGATATGAACCATAGTTTGAATACGGAAAATGAAAATTTCATGAAAGTATACAGGACAAAAAGTACATTTTGGATAGAGGTGACTCAGTGGATGAAAGGACTTGTTGCCAGGCAAAGTGAACTGAGCTGGATCACTGGGACATGGTGGAAGGAGAGGACAAACTCCTACGGATTCTAGTCTGAGCTCTACATAAACCCTATGGCACACACACACAGTCACATTCTCATGTACACACACACTGAAGGACACGCACAAACATTGCCATAGAATACTATTTTAAGCTGTGTTACATTTGCGAATGTTGTGTAACATTTGTTTTAATGATTCAAAGCTATGTTGCATTCTTTTATGTTGCATTAGTTTAACTCTGTGAAACTGTGTTACTTTGTCAAAAACACCTCAATGGTCTAATAAAGAACTGAACTGCCAATAGAGAGGCAGAAAAAAAGGATAATTTAGGCTGAAAAGCAGAAAGAATACATAGAAGGAGAAATATGGGAAAGAGAGATCAAGGGACAAGAGAGGAAGAAGGACTTAATGGGCCAGCCATCCAGGCACCCAGCTACACAACCAGACACAGAATAAGAAGGAAAGAAAAGTGCTTTGTCTGTAATAAATACTTGAAAGAAAAATTGGGCAAGACATGATATTCAAAGGCCTAAACACAGATGCTGGTCGAGCTTCACCCAGGCTGATTCTGTTGAAATATGTTAATTAACAGTGCCATTTATTGAAGAATTAGTTACATTCTATGTATGCTATATTTTCTGTCACTAAATATTTTATGAGTGTCTCTGTTAAATGGGTGGATATAGAAAAAACGTCACCCTGAATGAGGCAACCCAGATCCAAAAAGACAGCCATGGCATGCATTTATTTAAAAGAGGATAGTAGCTATTAATAAAAGAATAGCCATGCTACAATTTGCAGACCCAGACGGGTTAAGTAACAAGAGGGCTCTAGAAGATCTTCTTAGGGATGAGAAATACAATAGATTGTGAGGGTGGAATTGGGCAGGTGGGGTTAGGAACAGGGGAGAACAGGTGGGAGAGCACGGGAAGGAGAGAGAGACTACAGGGAGAGACAATTGTAATTGGGTACCCATTGGTGGGGGGTAATACGGAAAACTAGTGCAGTGAAATCTTCCAGGGACTTATGAGGGTGACCCTAGCCAGGATTCCTAGCAATAGAGGATAAGGAACCTGCTGTAACCATGTTCTGTGGGACTGGGACACCAGACCAGCCACAAAACCTATGAACCTATCTTCTGTCCTGCCTGCAAGATATACATAGGCAACTGTGGTTCAGAACCTGTGGGCGTGGCCAATGAATGATTAATAGAGACCCAAACCAAGAGAGGGTGTCGATGCCCTACACACTGGCTGGCTGGCCAAGAAGCAGAAGCTGGATAGTTCAGAGACCTAGGGTAGAACTCAATACGACTGACATAAAATACAAAGTCAATGAAATGATTCCTAATGGGACTCTGCTATACTCACAGAAATGTGCCTACCCCAGTCGCCTTCAGTCAGGCTGCCTCCAGGACCCGATGGGAGCAGATGTCGAGACTTACTTCTGTGGAGTCAAGCATTAGGTGGAGCTCAAGGAACACTGTAGAAGAGGTGAAGGAAGGAGGGTGGGAGTTAGAGGGTTCGAGGGGAGCAGGAGAACATGGTCCCTGGAATCACCTAGAGAAGGTCTCATAAGGGCTAACAGAGATTGAAGTAGTAACCATTGGTCTGTTAGGTCCTCTGCATATGCTACAGTTGTTTAGTTTCGGCTTTTTGTGGAACTCCTAACAGTGGGAGTGGGATTGTCTCTGACTCTTTGATATGCTCTTGGAACACGTTACCTCTTACTGGGTTGTTTCCTCCAACCTTGATGTGAGGGCTTGTTCTGTCTTATTGCATCTTGCTATGCTGTACTCATTTTATACTCCCAGAAGGTACGTTTTTTTCTGAAGGAAATTGGAGGCACAGTGAATCTGAGGGAGAGGGGCGGTGTGGGGGAACTGAGTGGAGGGTGGGTGCAGGGGGAATTGCCTTTAGAATGTATTGCAAGAGCTGCCCTAACCAGTTACCCATTGCCGCCTGCATTCAAGGGAGCTAGATAGGTTTCCTGGTCACCTGTCTGGAGTCAGTGAGCTCCCACTAGTCAGGTCAGCTTTTTCTGTGGATTCACCCAACCTGGTCTTGACCCCTTTGCTCATGTTATCCCTCTTCTCTCTCTTTGACAGGACTCCAGAGAAGGAGCAATCCCTAATGACTACTTGGACATTTTGAAGCCCAGTTCCTATGAAGAGAAACCTTGCTCAGCCTAGCCTTGGTCCTGTCTCAATGTGGTGACATAAATGAATTTGTTGACTCCTCATGGGAGGCCTTACTCTCTCTGAGGAGCAGATAGGGCTGGGGTGAGGGGAACAGGAGGGGAGGGAGGGGGAACTGGGATTAGTGTGTAAAAAAGATTGCATTGTGTGAAAGAAGAATAAATAAAGAGTATTGTGTAGTGCTCATTAATTCTACTATTAGCACCCTACTTAATGGCTTCACGGAAAGTGGTTGCACACTAAGTTCTGACTGTTTCTCTTACAAAATGTACTGTGCAATACTCGGCTTCTTCATTGTTCTCAAAGGCCAAGTTTATTATGAAGTGCAGGCACCTACTTCTTAGTTGGAGATATGAAGCGGATTGTTTTGTATCAAATCAACGTCGCGTGACAACATGATGGCTAGATTTATTTGTCAACTTGACACACATAGAATGACCTAGAAAAAGAGTCTGCATGAGGAATTGTCTAGATTAGGTTGGCTATGAACATATCTGTGAGAAGATCATTTTGATCTTGTTAATTGAGCTGGAAAGATCTGCCCACTCTGAGTGGCATTATTTCCCAGGCAGAGAAGAGTAGAGAAAGCAAGCTACTCCCTAGTGAGTATGAACGCATGTCTTGTCCTCTGCCTCTGATCATGCATATGATTTGATCAACTGCCTAAAGCTTCTCCTGCTGGGACTTCCCTGCTATGAGGGATTGAAATCTGGAACTGTGAACTGCAGTCAATCCTTTTGTTCCTGGATCATTTCCTGTAGGTATCTTTTATTATTTCCTGTAACTGTGAAGTATTTATCACAGCTACAGGAAATAAAACTAGGATACCCTATAAAAATTGCTACATTATCATAATGATAATATAATTATATATAAAAGGCTTATGAAGGAAATCATGACACTGATTTGGTTTATTAATATATACATAGAAGTCTAGAGAGAAGTAAAATGGTGTGCCCACACTGACATTATTGGTGATATTGGTTGCCATAATTGTTATTCTGTAGTTAATATTTGATAGTTAACGTGTGTGGTCGTTCCTACAGCGACATGAGGCAGACATATTTACTGTTGAGCAGCCTGAGGAAAATGAGCATCTTCAGTCACTTGGCTGCTGAGCAGTGGAGCTGGAGTTCATCTAGACAAGATTTTATTTACCCCAGGATGAGATATTTGCTTAGGAATAGATGAAGTTTTTCCCCCTTCGAACAGTAAAGAGAAAATGTCACTTCCGCCTAAGTCATGACTTTTGAGAGGTATGCTATGTGTTTTCTTAACCCATGTTCTTTTGAAATGCAAAACTGTGGCTCTGTTTTACTTAAGGAGTACCTTGATGTTATTTATCATATGTGAACCAAAGAAACTGTTAAAATCTCCTCATTTAATCCATGATCACATTCTCCTAGGATACATAAAAGATGTTCCGTTGAGAATAAAAACATTCTGTGTCAAAAACAGAGCATAGGTCATAAGATTAAAGAATGAATCTTGCAATTTTAATTGATATTGCAGTAAAATGCCAATAGAATATCCAATGTTTCCACCAAACATATTAAAATGGTGTTTAAAGTTTATCCCATACTATCCACTTAACTTTCAAATACACACACATATCTATATCTATATCATCTATACCTATATCTACTTCTATATTGTGTATATTTGAAATCCTACTTGTATTCAGGGATGAAAGGCTACATACTTATCATGGACTGGAATGTTTCCACTCTGTAAGAGACATTTGAAAGAGAATTATGTTAACACAAGCACATGCACAGACCTAAGTCAGTTTCATAGCAGTCATTTAATATTTACTAGATGTACCTGGATAGTTTTTCAAATCCAAAATAGAGTTATTTTGTATCTCGGCTAATAAACTATGATTCTGAACGTGTACCTGATTTCCATTGTGGGGGCAAAGTTCTAGTTACCTTGATTACTGTATTTTGCTAAATATTCCGTTGATTCTTTTGTACACAAAACTGATCTCATTTACCCACAGTGGGGAGGACATTTTCTTAGTCATTTTTACATTATTTGTAATGAATTTACAGCATCCTCTCAACCTCCCACACTGACCCCCTAGGTTGATCAATTGAAGGCATTTACTGGATCACCAGCTGAGATTACATGGTGTAATCTGTGGCTAGGGATCAGAGATTTCTCTGTGTAAATTTAATTTACTCTTGTAGGGATCAAAAGCTTGTTAATACTCCACTCTTTACAATTGAGCTATAAGCCTGAAGCAATTAGTATTCAAAAATATTTTCTTTCATTAATATTTTGACTATGTAATCTATTTTGTTCCATTTTAGGAACCAATATGATGTGTTTTAAAATTAAAAATGCATGGGCATGTTTTGTGTTATTATTCTCAAATAAATATTTATATACAAATTGAGCAGCAGCAAAACAAACAAACAAACAAAAAACAGTTTAGATACCCATTTCTTTCTGCTTTCCAAATGAAGTGCCTAATAACTTTCAAGGGATCAGGATTATTCTTGCACAAAAGAAGAAGTGAGAAAACATTTTTAATCATTAACACAAGAGAGTTTGCCACTTTGCAGCAGGAAAAGACACTGAATACTAGCTGTGTGAGCCTGGAGGCTGTTGATGAGCCACACAGATGTGTGAGAAACAGTCTCCCAGCAATGTTTAAAATGGATCATGAATGAATAAACAGTTTTTTTATGGGCTTCATCTAGGACTATCCTATCATCAGTTATTATATGCAAGTCTGTATGATAACACAGTTTCTTTTAAATTTTACCACAATTTTCAAAGAAACTATTCAAGAACAGAAAAAGGATGATAAATTCTGTCCAAAGCAATTTGTTTTGATTTTACACACTGACGTAATTTGAAAGTATGATACATTACCAACTATCCTTATTATAATAGCATGGTGACAGATAATACTGCAAAAAGATAATCTGTAATGCTACCTCCCATAGTTTAGCAAAAATCCTCTATAACAAACAAGAATCTATCTTGTCATAACTCTCTCTGGAATGCATGTAGTGTTCATAGGGGCACAGTAACTTTTTGTGTCTTTTTTATTTTATTCAGTTCTGGGGATTTTAGAGAAGGGGTCAAAATGACAGCTTTCTGCAGGAGGCAAGTAAAACTTTGTTTTCATTAACTTTGAAAGGAAACTCAGACTCTTACATTGCTAATACAGGCCACACATTTCATCTGTGTCCTGTACAACTGATGACATTGATATCAATATAAAGCACTTACTTTTAAATATTACTGTTTCAGTGGTGTCTAAAGCTACTTGTGTATCATCAGCCCTTGAAAAAAGGACAGACTTCATTGCAGTCTTGTTTTAACAGGACCATGAATTACCCACATGTGAATGGCTTCAATAGAAGCATTTAGCCTATTTGAAGTCTATTATGAATAAAACAAATACTTCAATCTACAGAAAATATTTTAAGTATAATTTGAATCGGATTATTTGCAGTACTTTCTATTAGTGACCTTCTTGTTCTAACCTTTAGAACAATGTGAAATAAACATATGGTATAACGCATGAAATTTATAGGCAGAGTAGAAGTACTTTATGCCAATTGACCAGCAGGATTACATTTCCCTCTTACATTGCATACTAAATGTATCTTCAAATGGACTCCCTAAACAGAGTTAGCATACAGGGAATACTTGCTAATAGATCAACTGAGCACACATGCGATGAAAAGGAGAATATGGTTGATGAAGTTATTACCTAAGGAATTTTCAAAAACAAATAGTATTTAAAACAAATTTACTATGCAAAGGGCTGGAGAGATGGCTCAGAGGTTAAGAGCACTGATTGCTCTTCCAGAGGTCCTGAGTTTAATTCCCAGCAACCACATGGTGGCTCACAACCATCTGTAATGAGATCTGGTGCCCTCATCTGGCATGCGGGCATACATGGAGGCAGAATGTTGTAAAATAAATAAATAAATAAATAAATAAATAAATAAATAAATTACTATGAAAATATTTTGCACAAGTATTATATTAAACACACACACACACACACACACACACACACACACACCAAAATTAACCAGAGCATGCAACTCAATTAGAATAGAATTTTATACTTTCACTATCGAACGTGTTTTTATGCACTTATCTATCATCAAAAATAAAATACTTTTGGCATACTTGAAGTAGAAAAACAATTAGTTTTATTATATCCTCTTTCATGCCTGTTACCAGTTAGTATTGTTACTTACTGCACATCACAAGCCTTCTTACTTTTATTGTTTGTATCATGGATTGTATTGATGATGAAAGATACAAAGACAGAAGCTCTGAGATGGGAGGGACAAAGAGGAAAATACTACGTAGAAGCACTTGCAAAGTTTAATTAAATGGCTTTGAAGGAAATGGCTGGGTTTATATTATAATGAAATATGAAAAGACTATGGAAGAGGTAACTTTTAGTTTGTCTTTGCAGGCAGTGTAGGGATTTGTTCAGGTTTCATAAAACTAAAAGTCACACGTTGTGATAGTTATGTGCTACAGTCTGTGTATAGTTTGCTTAGGATCTGGATTGTTGTTTGCCTAAGCCCCAAATATCCGCATTTCAAGTTTTTGACCCTGTGCACGGTACTGTTTATATCAAAGGGAATTTTTCAGGTGTGAATAACAGTTTTGAGTTAAAGAGGATTATCCTGGATTAGCATGGAGGGATGTAAGTGTGACTACTTCTTGCAAACAGAGAAGGAAAGACAGTTTTGACAGGAGAAGAGGACACAGGAATGTATGGTAGAAACAGGGATTGAGTATGCATAAATACTGTAGAAGAAGCCATTAACATGAGAAAACGAGGCACTGTGTTGTGAAAGAGTATTTTAACTAGGCAAAGATGTGCTGCAATTGTTGATGCTGCGCTGCAGAATATTACTTTAAATATGGAAATCGTATCACTTTTCTTTGTGCTATTTTTGTTTAATGATGTAAGCATTGTTTTAATTATGTTTCATTATGTAAAGATATGTTGCATCTGTCTCACCTCACCTCCCTAAGGTACCTGACTGGTCTAATGAAGTGCTGAATGGTCAACAGCTAGACATGAAAACATAGGTAGGGCTGGCAGGCAGAGAGAATAAATAGGAAGAGAAATCTAGGCTGGAGTAAAGAAGAATGGGAGGAACAAGAGAAGGGGCAGAAAATGAGGAGCATGCTCAGGGCCAGAAGCCAGGCAGCTGTCATCCAGCCAAACATAGAAAAGTCATGATAGTAAGAAAAGGTAAAAAGCCTTAGGCAAAAGGTAGATGGAGAGAAATAGGTTAAGCTAAAAGAGATAGCCAGAAACATGCCTAAGTTAGGCCAAACATTCAGAGCTAATAAGTCCCTGCGTCATGATTAGGGAGCAGATTGGTGGCCCAGAAGAAAAAGCCCAATATAGTAATGAATTCTTCGTTTAGAGGTTCCAGAAAGTGTCTGACCTGCTTAAACCTGGACATATCCCCTGGTATCTGAATTTAGATTATTGTTTCTAGATGAAAAATACATCACATCTATGTCATTCTTTTTCAGTGTTCATAGCATTTGTTTTTACCAGGACTAAGAAACTAATGAAAGTCTGAATTTGCACCTTTAAATGACATCGTTACATTGCTGTTGGATTTTAAAAGCACTGTGAGGGTCAACTTAGACTCAATAATTACCATCACAAATATGGCTGGCGTTATTGTTCAGATTCTCAACTCACACGTATTTGATGTACAACATGCTCTTTGCTTCTAGGAGATCTGAAAACTGACCTGGACTTCACTTCTATATTCTGGGAAGATAAGTGACCCGCAGTGCTTCTCTCTGGAAATACTAAATTCATAACAATATTTATATTTGTTTCTAAATTCCTAACAGGGCACAGGTTAATCCCAAGTTTTAAAAGCCTAAGTTTAATATTAAGTCACAAAGCTAAAATAGTGAGTGAGAAATGGTTAGCCTATACTATAAAAACATAGGTATTTGTCTATATGATTGCATGGGTATGAATATAGAGATATCTTCTAGCACTGTTTTATATCCAGAATCAAATGTCTTTGACAAGACTATTGAAATCTAGGTCTTTGTTCACTAGATTATACTGAATATATTGAAAATGAATGTACACAAAGAAGTAGATAGCTTTCAATGCGTTTGGTTTTTAGTTCATTCTAGATTTATGTGTGAGTATTGGTGTTCTTAAATGAAATATTTTAGAGATGTAAACAAAATTATGGACTTGGGTGAATGAAAACTACTGCTTTGGTGTCTTTGAGAAGAACACTGACCACATAAGACAGTCTGAGAAGACAGCTAATGAGTAAGAAAGGAGAGAAACAAATAAACAAACAAATAAAATAACAGTACACACCTGACCAAATAAATAAATAAATAAATAAAATGATAGGTGCTATTGAGCCTTAAAGTGGAATTCTAGAGAGATAATTCATGCTTACATATCATCAAGGGAGAGTAACTGGAAACAGTATTGACACTTTAGCTGACATAGAATTCCTAAATCTCTAGACGTTTTCATCCAATATTTAAGTTAGCAACATAAAAGCAAAATAAGACATAGGCCTTGATGGCAACATGTGTGAGGTTGCTATTGGTGTATGAATTGTGGGGTTCTAGGAAATGTCACCTAAGAAGGAATGTACTGCTACCCTTCTTTTCCTCCCATTCATTGAGCTCACTGTGGTCACGGTTCCTAGGTACTAGCATTGTGCCCCACTTGGAGGAAAGTAAAAAGAGGACCAGAATTTCCATGAAATGAAGATACATTCTAGAACTAGTCACTTTATGCTTTATAGATGCAAATATATATTTCAATATAAGGATAGCACTTCTTTAAATTGTATTCTCATCTTAAGTTAATTTCAGTCACTCTTGCTTTTGAACTAAAACCAACCCTCCCTCCAAACCGTAAACCCTTTTAACTTGAGCTCTTATAAATATTAAATCAATTTTAATTATGCTGTCCTAAGGGTACAGGGAAGGAGTATTTTCACAGTTTGACATATTTAGTACATCAAGATGCACATATTCATGTAAAATGGACGCGAGTGTTATTTGCAAGATGGAGCTGATGTGCCCTGGGCAGTCTCTTCCTTGCACTATTTCTTTCCTCACTAATGACTTCAGCAGCAGGCAAGTTGGCTCATCTAGAAAGTCAGGCAGATTCCCTTGAAGATTGAAGACCTTTTCCATAAAGCTCATTGGACGTTCCCAAACCTACCCACAAGACCTCCACTACAGTGTACTTTTCTTGGATATACATTTATTGGTTGGGAAGACATGAATGGAATCTTGGTATAATGTGGTGACACAAGATTTTTTTTTTTGTACTGCAAGAAACTTTGTGAGAACCTTGACTTCCAGCTCAGTCTCACTATCTGAGAAGATGGTACACTGAAATTGGGGGAAAATTAGTCACCCAGGCTGTTCTTATCTGGTGGTGTTGAGGGTTTATACCTATGGTAAAATTTGGAACATTATGTGAATAATTGACTACAATCATTACAGATCAACTGTAATGTCAAATGAATCAGTTCAAAGCCTGGATTGGTCACAAATTTCTTATGTAACTTTGAGACAAAACCTTACAATTTATTAACTGCCATTTTTTTTCCATTTGGGAATGGTATTTGTTATTGTGTTTGAGTCATTTGAAGTTTACGTAACATAGCAAATATAAAGTGATTAACACACTATCTTAATCTCAGAAGACGTTTAATAAAAAATAACTTTTAAATTGTTGTCTGAGGTTTCTGTCTTGCCCGGTCCTTGTCCTGCCTGATTCCTGTAGTCCTTAAGTCCCAAGGAAATCACACAGAGGTCTATATTAGTTATAAACTGATTGGCCACTTAGCTCAGGCTTCTTATTAAATCTTATAACTTATATTAGCTCATTATTCTTATCTGTGTTAGCCATGTGGCTCAGTACATTATTCATCAGGGCAGTCACATCTTGCTTCTTCTGTGATTGGGCCAGGACTGCAGAGGAATGGGCTTCCTCCTTTTCAGGATTCTCCTGTTTTCATTGACGTTCCTCTACTTCCTGTCTGGTTGTCCCACCTACATTTCCTTCCTTGCTACTGGCCAATCAGTGTTTATTTAAAATATTATTGACAGAATACAAACCATTCTCCCACTCCCCCCTTTTTTTAGACGAAGGAAAATATCCATACTCCATTTTTTGAGAATGTGGGCATAGTATTCGAGGCTACTTCCTGCTGGTTGGGGGTGCTAGTAATCCTATGGGGATCTAAAGAATATTTAGAATTATGATCAAGTCCTGATTGGAGTATCCTGTGAGGCTTGATCATCTCAGGCAGCATCTTGAATCTGTTCTGGATATAGAATTCTGACATCTGGGCCATTTGTTCCTACTGAAGTTTTCTTAGGTGGTCTTCCTTGATTAAACCTGATGTTTCTTAACTCAGAATGAATCTACAGCTTCTCATTTCCTGTGGAAACAAAAGCAAATCTCCTTCTCCAAAGTAACATACATTTTGACTTCAATTTTGGAGTCAAGGTATTTTCAAAATACTTATCTTGGATTAATTCAGAAGCATTTATAAATGAATATCCTTTAGCGACTGTTGCTCTTTCTTCAGCATTCAAACAATTCAAAGAGAACATATAACATACAGTATCCAGACTCTGTATATTTTTCATCTTTAAGTGGCTTTATTTTAACCTCTATTTCTTTTATTTTATTTTTAATTTTTGGCTTTTTGAGACAGAATTTCCCGGTGTGTCTTTGTCTTGGAATTTACTCTGTAGACCAGGCTGTCCTTGAACTCACAGAAGTCTGACTTCCTCTGTCTTCCAAGTGTTGGGATTAAGGGTGTGTGCCACCACACCTTGAACTTGGTCTGCCTGCCTCTGTCTTCCAAGTGTTGGGATAAAAGGTGTGTGCCACCATACTCAACTACTCTCTTTTGTTTTTAAAAAAGAACTTTAACCTTTTTCTTTTCTCTCCCACACTGCATATATTTTTAACACACTCCAAAACATTTATAGGTTTTCCTCATCTTTGAGTCTCTCTTTACTGTATATCTCCCCTTTTCTGACCACATGAGTCTTTAATTTGCTAAGCAATATGAAGAGGATTAAAGCCGTGGCTTTGATGGTTGGATCCAGCCCATTCCTTAGCTTTCTGAGATTCCAGTCTCATGACAGGTACTGGCCAGAGCCACATTTATTGCCACAACTCTATGGTGTTTCAAAGTCCCTGTCACCACCAAAAAGCATGCGATCAGCTTTTAATCAACAACATTTAAGTGTTTTTGTGCATAGTAAGTATATTTGTATAATTAAGTGCTATAATCATTTGTGTCATTTCAATTAATCTGTTAAAATGTATGTTACTTTGTTCCCATGCCTGAATGATTTAACAGAAAATCAAAATAGTTGAACAACTTACTCAAATAGTAAATTTAGAATTAGATACTGAATTCTTCCTAGTACAATATTTCAAGCATAATACAGTAAAGAATTAAATAATCTAGCAAAAACTTATACTTACATGATCAGTGCTACATTCATAGCTAGTTATGGTTTAGAATACAAAAAAAAACCCTAGTTGCTGATGTAAGGTTGTTAAGGGGAAAGAGATAAATTCTATACATCTGTTCTTAGTCTTCTAGGATGTATTTTAAAAAGAATTATGACTATAAGAATCAAATAATTTTAAGGTTTTCACAGAAAATGTTAACTGTCAAGAAATACATAGGTCCTAGAAACTGCAAAATGCCTTAAGTACAAATTCAGTGTAATTCTGGAACGATAAAGTTGTATTCTCAATTGGATATTCTGAACAAATGACTCATTTATACAAACATTATATATTTAGTGGTTTATGATTCTTGGAACAATTTTAATCTTGTCACTAATTCCAATGTGATAACTTTGGAAATTTGTGTTATTTTTAAATATTTTATTTATTCTTTGAAAATTTTATGTAATGAATTTTAAACACATTCACCTCCCCAAACTCCTCTCATTTCTACCTTCTCAATTCTTCCACCCTTCCCAAACACCTTGAGATTTCTTCCTTCTTTTTTTCTCTCTACCTCTTCCTTCTTCCTCACCTCCTTCTCTTCCTTCTTTTTTTTCTGTCTAGTCCAGTTTGTGCTGAGGAGTTTGTCTGGGGAACGGGGCCCACCCTGGTGTGTACTCAATCATATAATTAAAGAAAGAATAATCTCTCTCTCTCTCTCTCTCTCTCTCTCTCTCTCTCTCTCTCTCTCTATCTATCTCAGCAGTGGTCAAGTCCCCTTCTAGAAGTGGGATCCTTCTATTTAGTTTGTGCTGGAATTCTGGCTGGCTGGAGCTTGCTTAGCCTTGTGTCACAGCTGCTGTGACCCAGCACTGCCACAGTCATTGTGAGCTCATATGAACATCTGCTCTCTTGTGTCTGGAAATCAGCTTTTCCTGAAGTCATCCGCTATCTCCACCTCCTGCAATCTTTCCATGCCCTCTTATCTAAAGGTCCCTGAGTCTTGGGGTAAGGTATGAACGTCTGACATAGGTCTGGACACTTCACAGTCTTTTGTCCTCTGCAGGTTGACCAGTTGGGAGTCTCTGTGTTGATTGCCAGTTGCTACAAGAAGAAGCCTCTGTGTCAACAATAGTATTATCCTACTCACCTAGAGAATACATCAGCAAAATATAATATTATTACTAAATATTATTATCAAAATAAAATATTTTATATGTGAAGATGGTAAAATTTAAATGTAAGGTGTTACTATAACTTAAATTTGCTGAATGTTAGCTATGCAAAACTTTTTAAATTGAAATCCTGTTAGTGACAACGTAGATCATTCCAGGAAAGCAGTCATATCATTTTAATATTAAGTAGTTCATATAAAAGACTTAGTATTGCCTAAATGTGCTTCTTTATTGAGGAAAGGGAGGGCCTTCTCCCATTATTTTTTAGTAGTAGTCTTTAAAAACTCTCTACTTACAAGTTGAATTCTTTTAAAGCTAAAGGGGAAAATGTCGTAATGGAAAAGTAAGATCCCACTATGTGGCCTGAAACCATGTAACACTGTTTCTCAAATGGGAAAGAAGGAAGAGCGAAAAATGTGATGAACCCTTAATACTCGAAGCTCCTCTAACTGAGATGTGGTGGTAATTGCTTTTTATTTTTCGTGCCATCTCCTGGAAATGGTAATGCTTTCAAGTGAGGATCAAAGAGAATGACCTACATACAAAATAGATTGTAGTATGTAGTTACATTTTTCATCCTTTGTAATATGCTTTTTGCAACCATACTTCTAACAAGAAACACACCGTAATGCTCGTCATTTTTTAAAATGAGCTGTCACTAAGGTCAGATGGGGTACTCGGAAACTAGAGGAAAAAAAGGATGATTTTGTCCAGGGTGTTAACACCAACAGATGAATCAGTCTGCACATACCACTCTTATGCACTTAAAAGAAATAAAATTCAAGATTCAGAAATACATACTCAGAATAGATACATCATCTATCTCTAATGGGATGCATGTATATGTGCATGCTCTCTCTCTCTCTCTCTCTCTCTCTCTCTCTCTCTCTCTCTCTCTCGTGTGTGCATGTAAGAGAGAGATAGAGATAGAGACAGGGAAACAGAGACAGAGACACAGGCCAGAAAAATTTAAATTGTCTATTGCTTTTACCTTAAAATTTCTTTAAAATTGAATGTTTTAATATAAGGAGAAAAGATAGCATGTCATCATTTTATAGCTTATAAGCACACTTAGCACACAAATGAAGTTTTATTTTTTCTGTCTCAAAACTGATCAATCAGATTTCCATATATTAACCATGTAATTCACTATGAATATTTCACAGGGAAAGATATCTCTTGTCAAGACATCATGAGATGGTCTGGTCCCTACTAATGTAAATTTTCTAAAAGGAATACGTTAAGATATTTTTAGTTCACCCAAGGCACTAGGTATTCCCACTGATGAACAGCGCCTGACACAGGAGAGCTCTGTGAAAGTTTCCTGACTAAGAACAGGTTTTCCTTACTAGAGAACAGATTCCATGGCAGCAGGAGGAAGCTGAATGACTCATTTGCAGAGTCTCCCCAGGGAGGATTCCATTTGCAATCTTCTCTTCCTTAACAGGTTAAAAATATGTCTGATGCTCTAATGATACTTACAAAATAATAGTGGTGATTCTTGGGTGTAATCCATTTGATCACAGAAGGTGAAATAAATTCTATTTAGTGACTACCCAGGTAGGGTGAGTGTATTAAAATGTGTTATTTGGTATAGATTAAAAATGACTTCTCCCCCATAAAGGTATCTACAGTGGCATTTCATTGAGATAGCATCCCCTTCTTTTAAAAGGAAAACTTAGTTTCAGCATAGAGTATATCTGAAGAGTCAGTCATCTCATAGCAAGGGAACTGCTGATTCTGGCCAATGCGGATTAGTATACTTGGTCCATTTGCTAAGAGCTTTAAGGATGCACAATGAAATAGAAATGGATTAGGCAATATGTTTACCATAGCAGAAGATGCCTCTATAGAAATAAAGCTGCATTTTGTGTTAAGTAGCAGATTTATGTGTTTTGAGGAGAGCCTGACATGTTATTCTTGAATAGCTGTCTATTGACTGTTATTTTTCCTACAACCATGATAAAACTTAATATGTACTCCCATTAAAAGCACTATTTCCACATTGTCACCTTCAAGACAACAGACCACTTAAACATTTTAATAAAATGGCTGTTGGAGGAGAAAACAGAGTTCATATAAAATAATGTTTAACATAGAATATAAGTAAAAAAGTGCTTTCATTTGGAACTGATGTCATGCTCCAAAGGAACTTGGCTACCTTGCAGAAGAAAAACTCCTAAATGAGATGCTAATACTTACTGAAACGTTTTCACAGTGTTCTGTTGATCCCAACTCGGCTTGAGTGTGTGCTCACTGACACTTTCATAGATGAGCAAACACCTCCAAATCAAATTCATTTGTCCAACCAAAAAAATGCCCAAATAAATATAAAAATGTCCTCCTCATTTACAAAAATTATAGTCTATAAGATCAGAAAATCCTGCATCCAGAAGACACATAGTGGAAACTTCTTTGTTATTAAACTTAAAAGAAAATAATAACAGACAGCAACATTGCTAAAAATTCAACAAGATTAAATGCATGAAAATGAATTGACCAAATCAACCAATAAACCTATTAATGTTTGTGAATGTGTATAATGAGCCTTCTAAAATGTTCCTCCCAATGATGCATGACATGCTTTCACATCCCCTTCAGTTATCAGCTCTGAGAGAAGTTGTTCTTCATAAAATCCGTGACAATAAAAATGGAGGGGATAGGATTTCAAAGTATGACTTCGAATGGATGGTATATTTTTTTATTTTGAAGATTCTTTTCTCATAAGCATCTTCGGAACTAAAGTGTAATTAACATTTGTAATTTAAATAAATGTACAGATTTTCCTTTTTAGTTTTTGATGTTTTCTGCCATCGTTACAGCAAAATGGTATTTTTTTTTCTTTTAATGAACATTGTGTGCCAAGAAAAAGCACTATACTCCTAACACAGATACTACAATCTTGGCTCAAGAATAAGAACCTATAATTTCTGTGAGAAAGCCCAGAAAAAGAGATGCCCACCAGCCAACTAGTTCTAACCAGCAAAGACTCCAGTGAGCTCATAAGTTTGAGTTAAAGATTGAAAGTTTTGTAACTAAGTTTTTGGTCATCTTTAAGGAGACAGTTACAAGAAAAATGAACCTTAGTGTCTTTCTTCTTCTTCTTTACCTTGTCTTCTTCCTCCTACTTCTTTACATCATCAGAACTTGTTATATGCATGGGTATAATCTTCACACAGTGGAGATCATCTAGTGGATAGTAAGATTTGCTGAAGTCTGTGTGTGAAGCTAACTAATCCAGGATGTTCTTACATGTCTCCTGAATAGTATTAGCTCTGCATTTCCTTGCTCTTCATTCTGTCCATCTAGAAAATGCTCATTTTCAATTAAACAGCAATTTCTTAACGAACTGCTCCAAATTGTGAGACTATAATTCTGTAAAACATTGATAAAATTTAGAAAAACAATGTAAACAGTAGGTTCCCGGGCTTACTGTTATGGTCATAATTTAAAGTAATCTTGGTTGTTTGATGATTGAAAATGGCTTCTGTATAATCTTATCTTCTATCTTAGGAAAGTATATATCTCTACAAGAAGGTATTTCCCTTTTTAGCATTCTTATGTGTGGTGCTAGATATGTGGGTTGTCAAGTTCACATTTTAGAACATACACTTACTGATTCAAGCAGTGATTACTCACAGGTCTCTAAAGAATCATGTGTACAAATATATATGCTGAACAGGTAGATACATCTTATTCTTCATACAGAAGTTCCATCCAAGACATGTTTCTGCTCTACTATATTTAACTTCTAGGCAATACGCTATCAACTCTACATAGGGTTTATTTTCATTTACTTAAGGGTTGGGCTGTTCACTGAATTGCTTTATCTAAGCAGTCTCTCTGACCCTCAGTGGAAAAAGGAAATACTCTTGAGATATCTGTTCTTCATCTGAGACACTTTTCATGTCCCAAATTTGGAAATCTGCATTTGTCACCAATTAGAAAAACCTTCAGGGAACTGGCTCTTTGACACCATTGTATAATTAAGTAGACACAGTCCGGGCAGCTCATCACTATGATGCTCCAGAGATCCTCAGGGAATCCACAGTTTTGCAACTTAGTTTGGTGATCAATGTTTCAGCATCCATGTTTATTTGCAGAAATATTGCTAAAACTCTGCATCAAAATTCATATTATTTTATAGTAAATTTATTTACATATTATTTATGCTGTAATACATTTTTGTTCATGTGCAATTTTTCATTATTTTGTGAGAAACCATACTTGTAAACAATGCATTGCAATTACAAAGGAACAACTAATTTATTCTCTTCTTGTGTTCTTTTCTTTTACCTGGGCAGCCCAGTATATAAATTACTAATCATTTGGAGTTATTATGAATTTCATTGAGCTGCTAAAGTAATTTATGCACATGTACTTAACTCCTGTGTCATTTTGATAAAAGTAAAACTCCTTTTAATCTGCAATATGTGCATAGGAGACAAAGTAACTTAAGACCTCACTTGTTAACTATCTGCATCAGTGGTTCTCAACCTAATGCTACTGACCTTTAACACAGTTTCTCATGCTGTGGTGACCCCAACCATAAAATTATTTCATTGCAACTTCATAACTGCAATTTTATTACTGTTGTGAATTGCAATGTAAATATTTGATATGAGGTCTATCTGATATGTGATTGTTGTGAAAAGGCTATTTGGTCCCTAAGGGTGTAGAGATTCACAGGTTTAGAATTCCACCCATATTGAGAGGGTACAGTTCATAATAAAATAAGCCTTAGTTAGTATACTGCCTCCTACTTCTTTTGATTTCTTGTTCTAAAGATCTGTAACACAAGGTCAGGGTATGGTAATAAACTTCACATTCATATATATACTCATATATATATGAATGAACATAGAGTTATCTATATACATATGAAAAGCATTCATAATCCTCTTTTATAAGTAGCATGAAAATATGTATGATTAATATTTAATATTTCAATCTTATTTTTTCAATTTATAAAATATCAAAGGAAAATAACTAGTGAGTTTTCTTCTTTCTTGATGGCTACAATCAAATTCTGTAAGCAATATATGTTCAGTTTTCAGCGTTAGTGTGTCTTTTGTTACTTTTAAAATGAGGTATATTCAATCAAATCGTATTTTAAAATATGACCTGGAAGTAGTTTCTTTATAGAGAACTTGACAGAAAATGTATGTGTGTGTGTGTGTGTATACTTGTGTTCAGTCATACCTACACCTATATTCATCATAAATAGAAACAGAAATACAGGACAGATCATCTTAACTTGATCTAATGTAAAGCTCTTATCACAGACAATTTTATCACTGTCCCTAGAGTCCCCATTTCCACATGCCCCTTTTGTAACAAGCAGCCATGAAGCTGCCAAAGACACCCAAATACCTGCCAGTCAGCCTCCATTAATCTTCTTAGGGAGTACTCTACAACAACTCCAACCTAAAATTAGAACACAGTCATTGTATGCTACCCACTAACTTATCTTGATAACAAATTGTTTTATGTTGGTTATTTTGGGAATACTTTTTATGATAGGTAGCCTAAAAAACACTTCATGAAATTTTCTTAAAAATAGTACAGGTTTCTTCCAAAACTCTGATATGTAGTACCTTGTAAGATGCATTCCAGGGTGCAGGAATATGTAAGTATTGTGGAACTGTTACCTCACAACTCTCTGTGGCTTAGTGGAGGCACCATAGATTATAAGGGTTCTGCGGACAGCTCTCTGGGATGTTATCTCTGGTTGCCTTTTATCTAAATTTATTATGTCCAGCAGTACCATGCACAAGTCCATAAAGTAGTAAATAACAATTAAACTTCTGAGCTATAAGTGTCTCAATGAATATTGACTGGAATTTCTCCAGACACTATTTTGACCCAAATTTGACTTAACTGCGAGGGTCTGACTGCTGCACCATCTGTCTTGGTTGTCTACAAATGGCTCTAAATTGGTGAACCAATCATGTACAAGAGAGTTTTATAATTGCAAGGAATTAAGCCTGAATTAGTATCAACATTAAGGCAGTTGAGCGAAGTAGAACCATACAGCTCTTTCCGATGTTTCACTGTCACAATCTCTTTTAAAGATGGCAAAAGCGTCATCAATGCCTCTCAGTTATTGCAGATGCCAGACTGGAAATGACAGCTACTGGCTGCTCTTGAAAACCAGCCAACAAACAATAAAATATAAGTTCATTAATGAAAAAATGGTCTAGTATGCAAAGTTGGTTGATGCTGGTCCTTTTAAAACTCTGAATTTGTTGATATAGTTTGCTAAGGAAATTCTGAAATTGGAGTAAAATTTTAAATGACAAATTTTTCTTGCTTATTATGAGGTGTCAACAAATTCACATTGAGAGTATTGAGAGTAAAGTTATTAAATATTTTATAATCACTTAAAATATGTTTGTATCCTTCTGGATGCTATCTATGCATACTATATTTTATACCAATGAAGATATAAATAAATAGCACGAAGATATTCAAAGGACCAATGACATTAAATTCTGTTAATCAAAAACTGGCATCAGAAACTGATACAGAAAGTAGAAAATGCAATTAATGAATTTCAGAATTAAATCTCAGGGAACTGAATATATTTTCTAAAATCACTTGCTTAAATATAGATTTTTGCTACTTGACCATGTACATTGGATTGTTACACTGTGTTAAATAAATATGTTCAGTTTTCATGGTTGCACTGTGAAAGAACTGTTCTAGGCAACATTCTCTACTTATGACTTTTGGACATCTTTATTATTGTTGAATTAAAATTGTACCTTTAATGCCATCTTATCTGGAGAACATCACAAGTAAGTTTTATTCTTCTCAACTGTCTTGTTTATTACATTTTCAAGATTGTTATCTACTGGCTTTTCTAGTTATTATTGAGAATGTTAAAATGAAACTTTCAATTATTTGAAAATAAATGTTTCATAGTCCAGATTTCATTCTTTCTCTCTCTCTTTCCTTTCTTTCTTTCTTTCTTTCTTTCTTTCTTTCTTTCTTTCTTTCTTTCTTTCTTTCTTTCTTTCTTTTTTCTTTTCTTTTTTCCTTCCTTCCTTCCTTCCTTCTTTCTTTCCTTTCTTCCTTTATTTCTTTCTTCTTTCTTTCTCTCTTTTTTTCTTTGGAATTCTAAGTTTACATTTTGGTAGGAAATTATTCACCCTTAACATGACTTACTTCTTAAACAGATAGAGTTTAACCTAGCCACTACACTTCAATCAGACTTTGAATTCCTGATTAGGTAGTTATACTCTCTCTCTCTCTCTCTCTCTCTCTCTCTCTCTCTCTCTCTCTGCTTTCTGAAATGTAATACAAGGTTTGTTATTACTCATCATGAACATTTTTTATGAAATTAAGAAAAATAGTGGATGAATTTTTTCAGTAGACTCTCAAAATATGACTCTAATAAAAGTTAATAATGAGTTGGGTAGTGGTGGTGCATGCTTTTAATTCCAGCACTTGGGAGACAGAGGCAGGCAGATCTCTGTGAGTTTGGGGCCAACCTTGTCTACAAAGAATATTTCAGAACTGTTGTAAAAGGAGCAGTGGGTTGCTTCCCACCGCCCAGCTCCCAGCTAGCTTACACCCAAAATAATTACATGGAAACTGTATTCATTTAACCACTGCCTAGCACATTAGTTCTAACCTCTTACATATTCTTTTTACCCATTTCTAATAATCTGTATCTCCACTTGACTGTGGCTTATTGGCATGAGTCTAACCAGCGCCCATCTCGGAGAGGAAAGTCATGGCGTCTGCCTGCCTCTGCTTTCTTTCTCCCAGCCTTCTGTTCAGTCTACTCTGCCTATATAAACTGCTGTCCTATCAAAAGCCAAGGCAGTTTCTTTATTTATCCACTGAAAGTAACATATAGACAGAAGACCCTCCTATACCACAGGACAGGCTCCAAAGCTACAGAGGAACTCTTTCTCAAAACAACAACAAAAAAACTTAATAAAGTTAATAGTAAACTACAAGTTTTATTCTAAAAGATGTGCACGAATATCCATAAATACCATTACAAACTCTGTGAAAAATTAAAATGATGCTTTGTAAGATTAGTGCAACTTTTAAGTTTCCAGAACTATTATATGTCTTCTGAGACTGTACATGAATCACATTGAAGTTATGTTGTTTTAATGGTAAAATTAAGGTAAGAGAAAACATGTTCGATTTTAAAGAAAAGCTATTTTCTCTGCTCTCTCTTGTAATGACAAATATGTGGGTTTCCCATATCAAATACTTCTCCAATTCAAGATGGATCCCAACTTGGCTCCAAACAACTGACTTCAATTGAGCATCAGCTTAGGAACTGATCCCGCATGGCTCACTGCATGCCCAGCATCACCTAGAAGCTGTGGATCCCTAAGTGGCTTCAGGTATTATGATTTGACTAAAATCCAACAATCTTATGGCCCTTTCTTGGCTTATATACTAAGCACACAGTTATTAAAACTGCACGAAAGACTCATATTCAAGGAGTGAAGGACATCTTGAAAAGGTAGAGAGGATGAGATCTGCAAGAGCTGAAGCACTTGCCCTGGGAGTTGGAATGCACCAGTCTCCCCAAGTGTTTCAGCCTGGAACTTCTCTGCATTCATCGCTTGGGGATTTGATGAGGCTTGCCTTAAATAGACATGGTTGATTAACTCATAAGCCATGTAATTAACTCAATTGCCAGCCTCCCATTACTCCCTCCAATAGTCAGGGTGAAGTCGGCATTTCCATCTGTCTAATCTGTGGTTTCTATTCTGCCCTCAGACGATACTTTACCACCAATGATAGCAAGTGAGGAAGTGTCCCCTGTGTCTTCTAGGGGACAAGGCTGTTATATGACTTGTTCTGTACAAGCTTCCCAGCGAAGCAATACAAGTCTAGGTTATCACTACCAATGTAGTCTTTATTGTTTCCATTTCCATTCATGGATACATCATGTTCTCCAAAATGATAATTCCTCCATTAATTTCATATTACCGAATCTGGGTTAAGGCTGTTCCAGTAGGAAACCTACTCCATTCCAAGAGATATAATTAAAGTATATATAAAAGTATTTTGTTAGAAAGTATATTAAAATTAACAAAGCAATAAATATCTGTTCTCATTGGCAGATTTTATTAGTTGCAATTTTGATTCCTTCCTGATGTTAATTGGTTTGACTGCAGACATGTTGATTTTGAGGTTTTTCAAGCTCCTGTTAGAATCTGGCTTCTCATTTGCTTGCCGTGCTTTGGATAAGACCTGTGAACTAAACCCCAGGCGTCTGATTATCTCTTGTATAATATGTGCATGTTAGTTGAGTTTTATTCTAGTCTCTTTGGTAGGTAAACACAAGATACATTTTCAGAGAAAAAAAAAAATTCTTGCCTTTCTCAGCCCTTGCACCAAACCTGTGTTTAGACGGCTTTCTGTGGATACCTTTAAAACGGAGCCTAAATTACAATGGTGCATAGTATCAATTAATATTGGAATCTTTTAGTGGAACTGGTCATCGAATTAAGGAATTAAGAAAATGAAGCTGCTGAGTATATGAATGTACTATCCACACTTATAAAGTTTTAAAGATATTTGACTGCAAGAGTAGGTAAGTAGATAAAATTGGGTATCAAGTAAATGACTGTAAGAACATATGGGTCCTAGATATTTTCTCCTGAGCAATATTTAAGTAGATGAACTGTCTCATTAGGTCTCTTATTTCTTTACTCTTGTTCTTTCTCAGTCTAACGCTCATGTTTTTCAGGCAGCTAGTCCCTTCTCCAACCTCTTATGATTAAATGCCATCCCCCGATTCCCTGGAGAAGGCATCATCACACAGCAGTGTGTATTTTCATCCGGCACCACTGTTTTAAAGAACCAGTTCTCTGCTGGAGATTGGAGGAAATGTACTTGGTGTAAAATGCATTTTAAACTTTGTTTTTCCTAAGAGAGTGAAAGCAAAGGAAGAGAGCTGGTGATTAGCAATTTCCATAAAGACCGAGTTTCAGTTTTTAATTCTTCACTTTACACTCTCATTCTCAAACAGTAGGGTTTTTACTCATAAAATGATTTTCATCAACCACAATATTTCAAGTCTTCCACTTACTTATGGTTACATTTCAAAAGAACATGCTCTTAATGTATGAAGTGGAGTAATTCAGGAGTTTTACTGAACTAACAGTCTGTTTAGGAAGTCGCTTCCACTTGAAAAACTCTAGAAAGACGTGTAGGATTATTCGATGTAGAAATCACACATGTACAAACGGGTTATTACTGCTTAAAATTTAAAAAGAATCTTAAGTGCACAATAAAATGGAGAATAAATTCACCACTTAAAGTTAAAAATAAAAGTTTGTTAGCAAATAGCATGGGTGGTAAACAGAAGGCCTATGATCTACATTTCCAAAAGTAATCTGGGAAATAGACAAGATTTTGATACTTACAAAGAAGAGCCTGCTGCCAGGCTCAATGGCCTGAACTTTGCCCCCACAGTGCATGTATTTGAAGAAGAGACATGTCATGGCATTTGTATTCGTATTCATACACACACCCACACACACACACACACACACACACACACACACACTAAATAAATACTTTAAAAAAGAAATGAGATCAATAATGATGAGAATAGTAAACTCAGCATAGGAAGGTACCCCACGTTTCCAGTGGGGCAGAAGGGACTATATTTGCTCTTGAAGGAACGTTGGACCATTCTGGAGACATTTGATCATCAAAGCTATGATGGGGGTGGAGTGAGCAGTAAGTACATGTAGCTACGATACAGAGAGGAGAAATTCAGTTAAATATACTATTGCTTAAATCCTCTTTTCCCTCCTTCACAGCACAAAGTTACCATGCTCCAAATAGTTATAACGTTGAGAGAATCTGCCTTTGATGAAACTCTCTACCTTATGAAGGAAAAAAGAAAAAGAAAGAAAAAAACCTTAGTACATTTGGATACAAAGATTATTAAATGGCCTGTTTTACACTGCTGTTCTGTTAATTTCCACTTACTAAATTATACTCTCTAGCATGGAACACTCACTTAGAAAATCTTCATACATTAATGAAATTGTTTCAGAAGAGCATAACAACTTATGTTTATGATTTGAATAAAATGTACATACCCTTGCCAGGCTAATGTATGAAGTTTTGCTCTCCTACTGAGGCCATTGAATGTTTATTATATCCATTGACTGGATAGCCACAGGGAGGTGGGCTCTGTCTGGAGGAACTATGTCTTTGTGAATCTACTTTTGAAGAGTAGATCTCATGGCTGGAATTTTCTGTTCTTGATATCTGTGTTTCCTGACTGCTAAGAAGCAAGCAGCTTCATGTCATCATGCCCTTCTGTCATGGTATTTCTTTCCTCCTATAATCCAGAGAGGCATACACTATAATGTTTGAAATCATGGTCCCAAAACCTATATTTGTCTCCTTTAATTATTTTCTTCAGGTATTATGTCTCCATGATGATAATTGTCAAATATAGAAAATTGGTATGAAAAGTGAGGCTGTCACTTTATCTGACTGCATGAGTCAAAGGCCATTGCAATTCATTTCTAAGATGAATTTATAAAAAAAATTATGAAAATTTAGACAGAGTTTAATGGAAGTTTTTGGCAGGTGCTCAGAGGAGCAGAATGTCTGTTCGGGATACAAACAGTAAAGACCACATTTGTGAGGGTTCAAATGGGAACAGGCATTCTCCTAAGAGTTGGACTGCAGACATATATGTTATGTTTTTTGCCAAGCACTTATATGTACTTTGCTCATGCTCAGAAACTGAGTGCACATTAGAGATGAACTAACTAATCTGGTGCACAAAATTTCAAGACAGTTGTGTTAGTGACTTTTTCATTTCTATGCGAGAACTCCATGATAGAAGAAAACTTTAAAAAGAAAAGAAGGGTTTATTTCAGATCATTGTTTGAGGAAATAGTCCACAAGGTGGGAAAAATTTAATAGAGTTCATGGCTATGATAAAGTGTAGCAGAGACTTCCTAAAAATTGTTGTGGAGGCAGGAAAGCAAGAGAGACCAGAAGTATATTAGTGTTCTATTGCTGTGTAGAGAAACTATGACCATGGTAACACTTACAAAGAAAAACATTTAATTAGGTCTTGCTTATAGTTTTAGAGGTTTAGTCCATTATCATCATAGCAGGGAGGGTGGTGGCGTGCAGGCAGACTGGATGCTCATTAAGTAGATGTGATTTCTACATCAGAATTTTCAGACAGCAGAAAGAGACTCTGGGTTTAGAATAGACTTTCTGACACCTCCAAGCCAATCCCCAGTGACTTATTCCTTCAATAAGACTACACCTCCAAATCCTTTTAAATAAAGCCACTTCATGGTAACCAAGTATGCAAATAGATGAGTCTAGAAGGATCATTCTCATTCTAACACTCACAAGGGATGAGTGTAAGCTTCAACGTTATGTCCTGAGTGATTTATTTCTCCAACCAAAACTCACTTTCTAGTTGTTTGACCAGCAGGGATCTGAGAGTTCCAAGCACAAGCTTTTGGAGGGAATTTAAGATAAAAACTGTTGACAGAGATTTCTGTCCTGCCTGATACCGCAGTCATTCAGACCAAAGAAATACACAGAGGTCTATATTAATCATAAACTGATTGGCCTATTAGCTTAGGCTTCTTATTAACTCTTATTATCTTAAATTAACTCATAATTCTTGTCTGTGTTAGCGACATGGCTTGGTACCCTTTAATCAGGGAGGTGTTCTCATCTTATTTCTTCTGTGTCTAGCTTCTTCTCTGTTGACTGCAGACCGAGTCTTTCTTTTTCCCAGAATTCTCTTGCTCTCCTTGCCCTGCCTATACTTCCTGCTTGGCTACTGGCCAATCAGCATTTTATTAAAGCTGTACAACTGTCAAATTGTTACAGGGTACATTATCATTGTCTCACAGCAGCAAGCTATAGTACTTTGCCCTTGTTCCCTAAAGGTTCACATTCCCCTTATCCCTTAAAGTGCATACATTCCGACTTCAAAAGTCCTCATGATCTTAATAGTACCAACACTGTTCAAAGAACAAAATCTAAAGATTGTACTGAGGTACAAGACAATGTTTTAGGTGTGAACTCTGGAAAATAAAAAATATAAATAAAGTTATATATTATACAATGTTACAGAGTAAACTCCAACTCAAGAGGCAAAAGACAGGAGGGTATCAACGAAAAAAATGAAGAACATAAGAATGAAATGAAGTTTGGTGAACATGAAATATTATGGCTGTATGTTCAGAACCAGTGGTGCATAGTGTCACCTGAGCACCAATAAAGTTGTGGCCATAGAAACCAGTTGCAATGGTCTTTGACTCACATTGTCAGATAGAATGAAGACATCACTTAGGGTACCATTTTTCTACATTTTCTAAGTATCATCATTATGATGCAATACTTAAAGAAAAAAATTCAGGGAGAAAAAGATTGATTTTTCTATCACAATTTTAGATATATCAATGCATGGCTACCCTAGCTGTGGCAAGATAGATAAGCAATGATGGAAGAGCACAGGGCCAGAAAGCTGATCTTCTCGTGGCAGCCTGGAAGCAGAGAGACCAAGAAGAGAAAGGTTTAGGGACAAGCTCTATGGTGTAGAATATGCAGCTTTTTTTTTGAGCTAATTAATTTGGTGCCTTCCAAATTATACTACTTCTGACATTGCCAATATTCTGAATTCTCCACTTTAGGGAAAGAACCTGTTGGTTTTTACATGTTTCCTGACTTTATAGGCTTTTCTTTGGCAGATTGCTAAATCCCAATAGCCCTGACATTCTTATAGTCTACATGCTTGCAGAACCAGGACAATGAAACATGGGAAATTCTGTTTTGATCTTGAAGTGTAGCAAAATCTCCTCACATCATGTTCAAGCAAAGAAGTTTCATGATTCTCTTCTGAAATGAAAGCTTTTCAAATTGGTTTGCAACATTTTCTTTTGTAATGTGGTAGGCGAACTCCCTGCTTTGCCAAGTGAAAGTTCTCCTTGACAACACAAATGTGTTTTACAGTTATAACTGTCATGGCTGTGCTTGCTCTGTCTGCAAAGCTAACAATGTTCACGCTCCTTTCTTTAGCAGACGGCACATTTTCACATATGTCTCCACTGGTTTCTTGCTCCTGCATCTCACTATAAATGTGGCTAAAACAAGGAAATATAAACATTCTACTGCCTAGAGAGATGTCTTAAATTCTGCTCTGTTAAATCAGTTCACTACTTTTGAATTCAACTTTACTCAAAATTTCCGGACAGTCAAATCTTACTCAAGTTGTTTTTCTGAACATAATGGGAATGATTTTTTTTCCTGTGTCTTCTAACACAGCCTCTGCTCCCATCTGAAACACTAGAACATAATCTTAACAATCCATATTTCCAGAAGCCGCTTAGTGTTCTGAACTTATATAAGAATTTCCCATGACATGAAACTTAAACCATTCAATGTCTTCTCCATCCCATGTTTCCAAACTCTTTCATACTTTCCCCTCAAATCAGTTCCAATGGCCTAATGATCATGTGGTAAGATTTATTGAACTACGACTTCACTTTGGGGATCACTTTTCTAAGTTATTGACTTTTGCTTTTTATGAACAAAATAACTAACAGAAGTGACTTTAAGGAGAAGCATTTATTTTTGTTTGTTCGTTTTAGAGGGAAATTTTCATCATAGCAGAGAGGTATGGTAGAGTTCCTGCCACCGGAATCATGTAGCAGATCATCCTCACTCTTAGTAGATCAGAAGGGGAAAAGTCAGACTCGATTCAGAGGCAGGTCCTTCAAAGTCTTATCTGACCTCTGTGCTTCACCACTTGAAGTCTTCAAAATCCCCAAGGTAATGCTGCAAAGCAAGGTGCCCTTGCTCAAACATGAGCTCGTGGGAAATATTTGAAATCTAATTCTTATCAGTAATCTAGAGTGATGGATACTGCACAGGTGATGATGCTAGCCACTTTTATCCAATTTACAGAAAAAAAAAAGAATTTGAAAAAACCTGCAATTTGTCCAGGAAAGAGTGCATTTAAATTTTGGTTCAAGAAAGGTATAGTTTCTAAGAAGGTTGGCATCTTTTTTTTTAATGCTAAGTGCTTTGACTTGGGATGCTAGTAAAAATACCCTGAGAGAACTGAAGAAATTTATGAGGCTCTACTTATCATAGACTCAAGTACATAAAGCTTTTAAGTAATTTGAAATATTTTGCTTTAAGAAAAGGTTCCCTAGAGCAGATGGTTACTCATGGCTGCTTGTCAGGCATTTAGGCATTGGGAAGCCATATTCAAGTCTACTCCACACAGCTTGGTTGCTGCATATTTTCATTCTTTGTTGTATGTTTCACAGAAACACAGAATCTAAGAGTTAAAACATCACTTTGGTTGATGTTTCTACCAGAGATTTCTACCAGATTCAATGGAAGGCCTGTCTGGTATCCCAGACAATGTCTGGCAAGGTCAAGCTTGGAAAGGCTAGGGAAGACTGCAATCAGACTGTGAGAGACTGAAATTGTGATTTAAAAACTCCAAGAATATTCAGGCAGTGGTAATGCACACCTTTAATCCCAACACTGGGGAGGCAGAGGCAGGCCCATCTCTGTAACTTTGAGACTAGTCTGGTCTGCAAAAGCTAGTTCCAGGACAGGATCCAGAGCTACAGAGAAACCTGTCTCGAAAAACAAAAAACAAAGAAGCAAAAACAAACAAACAAATAAACAAAACCATGGCAAACAAACAAACAAACAAAACCCTCCAAGAATATAAAACATCAGGATTCTGCAATGTCTGCAAGGAATGCCAAAGACAAGTACAGGCAATACAGGAGAAACATTATGTGTTTTCTTACTAGGCTCTAGAGGTGGACATGTCCAAGGCCTTCTGACAGTACTTCTCAACCTTCCTTCAATACAGTTCCTCATGTTGTGGAGACCCCAATCATAAAATTATTTTTTGTTGCTTCTTCATAACTGTAATTTTGCTATTATTATGAATTATGATATAAATTTCTGATATGTGACTATAGAAAAGGGTCATTTGACCCTCCCCCCCAAAGGCTTGCAACTCATAGATTGAGAACCACTACAAATCCTTGATGTCAAATGCGCATACATAATACTTAATGCTTCCCTGGCTCCATTTAAGTCTTTCTTAGGTCCAGCCATCCTTTCTACCACCCTTTCCTTTCTTTCAGATTGGAAATGCTTGCCCTGTGCTATTTTACACTGAATATATGTTACTTGATTTTTTAATTTTGCGACAGGTCACAGCAAAGATTTGTCTTGAGTCTCAGAGAAGACTTTGAGCTTAAATTTTGAGTGATGGTGAAAGCAAGACTATAGATACTCTGGAAGATGGACTATGTTTATCATGAGACTTTTGGAGGCATTTGGGCCTTGTAATTGTTGCATTCTCCATAAGTCATTTATCATGGTGCCCAGAAGTTTTTGTACTGTTTCAGTTGGTTCAATATTTATAGTCAAGATTATCTATCATAAAACCTCCCTAATTAATATACCTATTTGTGAGGTGCAGTAATACCATATATATATATATATATATTACACATGATATATAATATATAATCAAATATATTTAAACTATCTAACCAAAGTAGTTATTTTTATTTCCTTAAACATGTATTATTTCTTTAACTTGTCAACTTCTTCCAAAAAAAGTGACATTGGTTGAGATTTTCTCTAATTTATGTTCTCCTCACTGTGGACTGGTTGAGCCAGCCTGGTAACCTTTTTCTTCTCTCTTTTTTTTAATTAAATTTTTTGAGCTTTTCATACCCAGTATTATATTTTTATCATTTTCATTCCTCATCCTGGTCCCAAACTCTGCTAATGTCCCCATACTCCTTCTTAAATTTTTAGTTTATAATCTCCTAATTAATTTTATTGTTATATGTGTGTACATATGTGTGTATGGACGTGTACATCTGTGTATTTACAACTTACTGAATCCATTTAGTGTTGTTTATATGTACATGTGTTCAGGGCTGACTACCTGGGATCGGATAAACTGTCAGGAGCCTTTTCTCTGAAAAACAAACAAACAAACAAACAAAAAAAAACAAAAACAAAACCAGACTCCCTCTCTCAGTAGCTGCTATCTGCTGTAGATCAACATTTCAATGGTATTTTACATTCTTCTGCTCACAAAGTATATCTGAAACATCCTAATACCTTTACATCATACAAAAATACCAAAGAAGGCTCAGAGTAGGTACAATAAGGAGGGTTATATGACCAGTACCTTTCTCAAAGACTAAATAGCTGTATGATCAACCCTCAGAAACAGTACAGACTTAGCCTTGCATTCGTCGGAAATCAGACTGCTGCTTCCACTCACCCATGGGCAGAATGGAGGACCATGGTGGGTATTTACCTTGCTGTGTGTCTGTGAGTGTATCATAATAAAACCTGGATACCTCTTTAAACAGACTCTCTTGTTTTCACCTATACTTATGTGATAGTATCAGTTCTAGATTTCTGACATCTGGTATAGTTCTTAAGGTTTGTGTCAATGCCTTATTGCTCTTCATGCCTACAATATACCAAAACACTATAATAGAAGGGTCAAAGTGGTTCATCACCAAGTTTAAGAGGCTTACCCTTAGGAGAATTGTTTAGTTTGTTTTGTGTTTATTGCCTCTGTCCTCCATATCTATGTGTTTCCAGCCAAGATATGGTATTCTCAAATGATCAGAGGAAAAAAAATATGCATCATCCCCCTCTATTTCAAGAGCGGCTACAGCCACATATTCATCTCCAAATTTTAGAACGTCACTCCAAAAGTATTCATTGCAAAATTCAGTAAACATTTCAAGTTTAGCAAGGATTATTGTAAAAGGCATGATCTAATTCTCAAAGCATTGCAGGCAGTTCCAAACTGGCCAGTTTCATCTAGTCCAACACGGAAACTAGAATAGGATGGTGGGGCTCAGCTGTACAATGTCATATTCCATTATGTCCCATGTTTTTCTTCTTTTGAGTATGTTGGCTATCCTCTTTTAGGGTCTCCATTGAATAAAAAGTAAGGAAAAAGCATAGTAATTTCTTATCTTTTGAGTAAACCAACTGCATTTAATGAGTATTTCTTTTTGTAAAAATTTCAGAAGAATGATATCATCCTTTAGATGAAGGACTTTATTGCTAGTTCAATTCAGTATACTCTTCTCAATAGATGGGGCATAATAGGACTCACAGTCCATTGGGGAAACTTGCTTTACCCAAAAGGGACTTTGTTTTTTATAGTCTACCCAAATCTTCTGGGAGTCATACCTGTAGTAGTTACCTCTGACTGAAACTGTGCACAGCTTATACTAAGTTTTGGCATTTGACTTCTTGAAGGAAATTTTGGGGAAAATTGAAAATTTTGTTTAAAAATCCTGTTCTTAACAAACTAGCCTCCTTCAGTTTGAAGTCTGATCTCTTCTCTTCTCTTCTCTTCTCTTCTCTTCTCTTCTCTTCTCTTCTCTTCTCTTCTCTTCTCTTCCTTTCTCTTCTCTTCTTCTTTCTTCCTCCCTCCCTCCCTCCAACCCTCCCTCCCTCCCTCCCTTCCTTCCTTTTTAGTCTCTGCTGAAAAAACAGAATAACTTTACTGACTTTCTAGAACAACTTTCAAATATCAGAGGTGAATGTGTCAGAAACCAAGTGCTGGTTAATCATGATGTCAATTGGCAGCCTTTGATGTTCCTTGAAGCACATCTCTAAATTTGCATGAGGATGTTTCCAAAAAGCTTTATTTGAAAGAAAGAATTATCCTAAATCTGTGAGGCACTATTTCAAGGACTGGGATCGCTGACTGAAAAACAGAGAAGAATATGGAGTGAGAACCACAACTCTCACTTCAAAAAGCTCATGAGAATTAGTCTAACTGGAGTTAAATATGAGTGACAATATCCTGGGTCACTCTTGGGCTACCCCAAATTTCATGTTACAATAAGAAAACAGTTTCATGATGTCTTATAATAAATAAATGAATAAAGTCATCAACAACAGTTCTTTTAACAAAATATTGACAAGAATGTTAAGAAGTGGGCATCCCAGTTAAATTGTGTCAAATTGACACAAGGTGGAGTTATGGGGGAAAGTGAACCTCTATTGAGTGATAACCTCCATCAGATTGGCCAGTGGGCTAGTTGGTGGAGTATTCTATTGAATCACGTTTGATATGGGAGGGGGAAGCAGCTCACTGTGAATATTAATTGTGGTACTAATTGGGTGTAGCCCTGGGCATTAGAAAGCACTGACCAAAGCAAGCAAAAGCAAGGAAATGAACAGTCCTCAATCATGGCATCTGCTTCAGTTCCTACCTCAAGGTCTTCCTTGGCTTCCCTTCATAATAACTGACTCTAGCAGTAAGCTGAGTCAACTCCTTTCCTCCCCTAATTACTTTGGTTATTGACTTATTACAGCAATATAAATCAAACTAAGACAGTGTATTAAAGCAAATTGGAAAAAAAAAAACTCAATTGTAGGACTCAGAAACCTTAGCCTTTTGATTGATAGAAACTGCCTTTTCGAGTTAATGTATTCCAAAAAGTTTTTTATCTGTGAGTCACAGGCTGTTGGATCTGACACAGAAGTGGTAAAGAAATGGCTATCTAGAGAGGTAATCAAAATAAATTGCAATTAGGCTTTGAACTTTATACATTCCAATCTCTCTATGTCATGGAAGTTTTAAACAGTCACTTAGTCCTTAATGACAGTTTCTTTCTAGGAATCCGCAGTCACACCAGCACCTATTCCTCTTCCACTCCTTCACTGTAGATGCAGTTTGTCCAACTACATGGGGAGCTTATCAGAGAGGACCACTCAGATACTACAGTTTATAGACAATTGAAAGTCTTTATTCCAGCTGCCTGGGACAACGCTCTGGTGTTTACGACTTGTCTTTAAGGTAAGGGGTTTATTAAGTCAAAAATAGCATTCTGATATTGAGCTCAGCAGCTGCATTAGCCTCAAACTTTGCGCAGGATTGCATTTTAACAGAAGCCATTATAAGCAGTTAGCTGAGGAGAAAGTTTGAACAAACAAACCATGTAACATAAACTAAGTTAGCAGGGACCTCTTGACCTCAGGTTTCTAGGACAGAATTGAGCAATTTTCCACTGTATTCTCCATTAAGAAGAGCAAATTCTAGTTAAACCTGAAATGGTCTCAGCAAGAAAGAAAACGGAGGAACTTCTGAATTGTCTTGCCCGGTCACACTTTGTCATGCTTCTTTCTATTTCCATACTTCTCACCATGGTAGATGGTATCCTTGAACTGTAAGCCAAAATAAAACATTCTTTCTCAAGTTTCTTTTGGTAAATGTTTTATTGCGTCAAAGAGAAAAAACTAAAGCACTAAGCTCCCCTACTAAGCTTAAGAGACAGTAAGTCTCTGTTACTGAATTTCAAACATGTTTTCTGAGTGCAACCAACTAGGGTCACCTTGTTTTTTAGGTAGACATTTGTCCATTCCCTTTCAGAAAGGTTTTTGATTGAGATTGTGTTAGCCTTTGAGACAAAGTTTTGGTCACACTCTTTAACAATACCAAAACTGAGATTTTGGTGCCAGTGGGGGACTTGTCATATTCTTGCTAATATAACATGTATAATGTAGAATGGTTATTAAGTTCCTCATAAGGGATATTAAAAAGAATTGATTCCCAAGAAGGTGAGTCACAGCTGACTCTCTTGGGAGTATTCTTTTTATTGAATAGAATTGGATAATCATCAGAACTATAGTCATTTAGTGAGAGAACTGCATGCTAGTCTTAACCACTAAACACATGAAACTAAAATATGAGATGATAGGAATAGTGGTCCCTTTTAAGTAGGTGATGGACTGCCATTATCCTTTAGGGACATGGCTAGGATACTCTTCAAGAATATTTACCAACTGTTCTGGTAGAAAATGGTTGATTTGTTTCTTTGGTGCATACCAATAATATACATCCTCAAGTTTGCTCCAGGACTTACTTCCACATGGAGCACTTCCCTTTCAATGTTGGGAAAAAGCAATGTGGTAAAAAGGTGACAATAAACATATATAAGACTTGATCTTCCTTTAAACAAAGTGATTCTGATTTCAATATCAAATAGCTAATAACTTTTAAAATAGATTTGCTTCTCATAACTATCACCTCAGGGAATGAGAAGGGGACTAAAAGCATCAATGTTTCCTGTGCTCGGATAGCATTGTGAAAGAACACCCTAAAGAGCCAGCCATGTCAATCACTTCATGGAGTTGAACTGTGGTTACTATGGTAACGGGATGTTTACCTACCGAAAGGTGATGCTACTGTAGAGACATCTGGACTCCTACACAAATCTTCACTGGGCAAGGTCAAGGCCAAGTGTTTTGGAAGGGTTTCCACAGAGAAAAACCTGTTATAGACTGTTTCTATCATTGCTAAACATCTGGGATTTCCTTTCCTAGCAGGGTATAATATAACTTACTTCTTCAGCTTGGGTTCACACCCAGAGGTTTGTTCTGTGTGGGTATCCTCCCTATAGGTATTAAGTTTTACTTAAGTCATCGAAAGGCTGTTTATGGGATTTGTCTGTTATTTTCTTGGAAACCAAGGGCAGCTGTAGTTTGATGAATTGCTTTACATTCTCATTATTGAAGAGAGGACTTATGTTCGCAAGAAGCACTGCTAAGACAAAACTAACCAAAGTGAAGACTCAATTCAATTTTTTTCTGGACATACCAGTTACAATGCTATACAACACCTGCTAACTGACAAATCCCTGAAACATCCTTAGTAGAGAGAAGACATCTTTGATTTACATCTTTGCTTATAGCATTCCCGGATCTTCACAGAGCTTATTGAACTTTAGTTTATAAAAGCCTATGTAGGAAGGATAGAGGTCCTTGTGCTCACAGATACACATTAGAGAACTTGGAATGTTAAACACCTGGGGTCATTTCTTCAAAAAGAAGCATAGCCTGTAATCCCCACAGAAGTTCAGTAGCAGGCATGGTTAATATGGTCTGGTGACTTTGGAGCTATCTGTGTGACTAAGGCCACACTGACTGACCCTCCCCCCCCCCCCCAGACCTTTATCATAACCTTGTTCTTCTCAGTCAACCTATAGAACACATCTTTTTTTTGAAGGTGTCATGTGTGCTTTACAAATAAAATCATGTTAAAAACTTAAAAACCATCTAAATGCTACCTGCTAAAGAAAAACAAAATTAGACAGTTTACTTCATGGATTGCTTAAAATTCTGTAAGTGTTAAGTTTCAGAAAAGCAAATAAACTTACAACTTTATTTATATTGCTTACTTACTAGTCATATGCATGTGTGTGGCTATGCCCACGTCACAGTATAAGTGTGGAGGTTAAACACAGCTCGTTAGAGTCGGTTCTCTCCTTCCATCATGTGGGTTCTGAGGTTTGAATTTAGCTCACAAGAGCAGCAGGGATTGAATTTATGCCATCAGACTTAGTGACAAGTGCCTTTACTCAGTGAGCAATCTCTCAGGCTCTAACATTGTTTTTCTTTATAAAGCCATTTCAATACTAAGAGAAAAATCTATCAAAAATACTACAAAATAGAGGGATCGGAGATGGCTCAGATGTTAAGAGCACTTACTGCTTTTGTGGAGGACAAAACTTTGATTTCTAGCTTCTACCTGTCAGCTTACGGCCAATTGTAACTCTTGGTTTAGAGAATCCGACACGCTCTTCTGAACTTTGCAGGCTCTTATACTCATATGCATACAATTACATACAGATGCATATGCATACACATAGTTAAAAAATGAAAGAAAACCCAAATTAAGCTGATATCTAAGTAAACTTATTATTTATGAATATCACCGGGAAATTACTTAACAATAAAACTTATAAATAGGATTTCATAGTACGGTAATAGTGTAATATAGCATGAAAATGAGATTACAACAGTCAAGCAAGGATGATTCAATATAGAAAATCTTTAAATTGAAGTAAAATATGTTATTACATCGAAAGGGGAAAGTAACTGATTAGTTCAAGATACCAATACTAAAAAGAAAAGATAGAATTCCTTATCCTTTCAGATGAAAACCTGTATACAGTAAGGTAATTTCTTTAAAAAGAGATACAATGAGATGCGACAAAAAATTAGCATAGAAATCACTGTATAAATCATACCCTAAATAATGATCACTAAGTATAGCTACATTTGACAGAAAGTGACATGAAAGCATAGGGAACGAGTGCAAAGCTACACCATCGTTTTCAGTAAGAAGTCTCAGCAATTTGTCTCTAAATCAAGACTTTTTAACTCTATGCTCACAAACCAGCCAAAAAATTTGGTGTTTTATGATTTTCATAAAATGATTTCTATATCTAGACATAGAGTTGCAGACAATGTTTTTTAAGAAGTGGTAGGGAGGACACTAACTTTGCATATGTTAGTGCATGTTCAAAAGCTACAGAAACTACAGGAACAATAGAAAGACATTCACTGGGGAATGAAAAAAGGAATTGGGCTTATAGAGAAAATAAGGGCTAATTATTTATCCTGTGTCAAGACCATTCAGGTACAAGGTACAGAGTTAGATATATAAGTTGATAGAGACTAGGACATGTGTTACAGCGCACATTTTAAATACTTCAGAATCTTGTTTTGGGGGATGGCATTGTGTTTCTGCATAAGAATGTTAATCTATTAAGTGCAAGACCCATGATTGTACACTCAGTATATCCAATGGAGGAAAAAATTCTCATCTTAAGAAAACTGAGGTCTGTCCAGTATAATAAACAGACATGCAAAAAAAAAAAAAAAAAAAAACTGGCTCAGTGTTTAAGAGCACTTGTTACTCTTGCAGCGGATCCGGCTTTGACTCCAGAACCCACTCCCAGGGCTCACAGCTGTCTGCGATTCCACTCTCAGGGGACCCACAAGTTCATCTGACTTCCACAAGGAACAGGCATACAAGTGGTGAACATCTATTTTTTCATAAATACATTTAAAAGACTCATACAAATAAAATAGCAAAATAAATAAATTTAGACTAAATAAATAGAAATAAAGATAGGATGAAATGTAACATGAAACAATTAATATAAAAATTAGCAGGGTAATGGCCAGAAATAAAAATATGTGGTAGTTTTTGAACAAGTCTTTTTGCTTTTTTTATTTTTATCATTCATTAACAGACATTAATTTGGAATGAAATACTTATCAATCAATGTCTGTTGGGAATAGTACAATTTGGGGCATTTATTATTTAAAAGTCTAAAGCTGTATAGATTTTCTTCTTCCTACAGTTATCCATGTTATCCTGTTAGATATGGTTGCTGAAAAAAGTTGGATTCTGAATCAAGTTTCTGTCCGGATATATTAAGTAGAGGCTTATTTATTATCATATTAATATTTTATGTTTGTTTTATATTTACTTTTCAAATATGTGTCTGTTTATCTGGGTTTTATAGATATATGAAATATATGAACTTAATAGCTTCAAAATAGAAATTAATATTTTACATGCTGATAAATCCAAGGTGAAGGTCATGATATCAGCATATCCCTTGTGTTATGATCTGCCAGCGTGTCACCTGGTTACTCAGTCCCTTTAAGAGGTAAGCCCCACCCACTCCCAACATTCCCCCCATCCCCTACTCACCTGCTTGTGCTCTCTGTTTTATTTTATCCTTCTTCTGAAGAGGTGACTGTTGCTTCTCTCTCTCCCCTCTCCTCTCTTCTTCCTCCTCCCCCACCTCTCTCTCTGCCACTCTTTTTTTCCCCCTTCTTCCCTTCCCCCTTTCCCCTCCATAACCCACTAAATAAACTCTATGCCTGATCTCTCTCTGCATGGAGCATTTGTCTGTCTCTCATCGATCGCTATCTCCCACCAGCCAAGGGTACCTGATGAGGCCTAGGGTCATTCACCTATGGGGAGCCTAGGCCTAGGGTGACCCACCACGCCCCCTTGTAGGACAGGTTGCCCATCGTGGGACTGGCCTTTCCCCCCACCTTATCTTTAAAAAAGAATAACATCTTGTCTAGTAAAGATACCATTCTCAGATGCATAGGCAGCTTCCCCAGTGCCCCTCTTATGACAGAAGGCATGAGGAAGCTCTGTCAGGTACAGATTACAAGTGCAGAGATCCCTATCACTGGGTCTTTACCCTTATGACTAAATACCTTCTTCTTAGAATAGAAGACCACATCTGTTTTTGTGACCTTGGTATTTAAATTTCAAAATAAGGGCAGGATGGCGAGGAGTCTCAGGCATTTACTCCATACATGTTTAGTCTAGAGCACACGTCCTACGTTTTCATACTCAGACTTCAGTTCTGAAACATTGCTTCTGTTTTTCCTTCTTCATTTATAGAGGAATGAGTTTGATATTTACAAAATCCAACTGAGGCTCCGGGCCCACCATACTGACACGTAGATGACTTTAAACCGGAAACAAGTGTGTCACAGCAGACAAGGAAGGAAATCCTACCTGGACTCCCCTTACCTGAATTCCAGGAGTGTCTCTTAGATAAAGGAGGAGAGGATGCTTCAAACTGCCTCTCGCTGTAGCGGTGAAGCTTCCCATACCATCTTTTGAAGCCTTGAAAGTTTCTTCTAAAGTTACGAATCTTTTAAAGATGAACTGTCACAGTGTTTCGTCCATACTAATTATTTTTCTGATTACCAATACTCTGATTAAGTTAGCAGCCCCTACTTCTACCCTTGCATTCTGTTAGGTGACAAAATATACTCTTAAAATGGTAGAGCAGTTGATCATACCCCCAAATCTGCCCCAGTTTAGCCCAAAAAGGTTTCCATTAAGAAACGGCCAGCCTGGTCTATGGTAAGTGAGGGAGGGGGGTGGGGGAGGAGGCATAAACCTAACCCTCTGCATTTCCCAGAAATCTCACAGCTCAGAGACTCAACTTATGAAAGGCCACAGCTTCCTTGTTCCCCTTAATGACTAACTACTCGAAGAAATGGAATAGCTGGTGCCCTTAAATTTGATCTGCTTGCTCCAGTAATGGACCACTTTTCACCTCTCCTAGCCAGCCTCTGATCTCTGTTCTACCCAAAACGGGAAAAATCTCCTGAAGTAAAGGGATCTATGTAGCTTGCAAGACCAAAGGTATCCTGTGAGACCTGTTTTTCTTCCCCAACCAGGCTACTGATCTCTACTCTACTCTCATGGCATAGCCTGGTGGTTTTTGATCAATAAACTAATTTTTTCTACCTAGAGAGTGGTCTTATTTGTGGTTTTGTTGTGCTCGCCTACACAATCTAAAACGATAAACGAGGGAAGAAACGAGGGCTGAGCAGGTGCAGGTCATCAGTGTACAAGCAGCAAGCCTCATAATGAGAATTTGATCCCCAGGAATTGTGAACAAATCTCTACCACCAGTCTCTCTCTTTCTTGTTTTTCCTCTCAACCAGATTAAGTAATAACAAATAATAAATAAATAAAATCTGTCAACTTATTTTTTTTCTTTCAATTGTTACCATATTTACAGCTTGCCTGCTCTGGCATTTTATTGTGCTAAACTAGGATAAAATTGTCTTTGAGGTTTCCAGTAAGTCTTTCTTTCTTTCTTTCTTCCTTCCTTCCTTCCTTCCTTCCTTCCTTCCTTCCTTCCTTTCTTTCTTTCTTTCTTTCTTTCTTTCTTTCTTTATTTCTTTAGTTATCTTTTAACTAATGAGACTAGGAAACTTGAGAATGTGTCCTCATTGTCCCCATAACCTCCTTTCACATTAGCTTATAAAGCATGCAAAATATTTTTATTTATTTTTTGTGTATATGTGTATAGACAAAACAAAAGGACAGTCCACGCGGTTGATTTAGCATCTCTGAATTCTTCTGCAGCAATTCCCTTCCTCACATGGAGCTCTACACTATGCTTACTGTCTTCTTTTCTGATTCTATTTCCTAAGTACTCTTTGCCAAAGGATTTTTTTTCCAGGTTCTCTGTGACTCTTATATATACAAGTCCTTAACTAGACTACTAGAAATGAATAGATGACAAACTCATCTTACGGAAAAAGAAAACATTGAAAGACCTGGATAAATCCAGATCCCCCTAACAGGAAAATAGAGCCAAAAATCTAGCAGGAAGAGAAGAATCAGAAATCTAAGGTTAACCAGTTCCGGGGTTCGAGGAACTAGCTGAAGATAAAGGTGGATTGTAATCTTGAGAGACAAAGAGATTCCCCCTAGTAATTGTCACCCCCTAGTAATTATCACCGGAATAGGAACTAGCTGATTATGACCTTTGAGAATGATCTTGAGAGGCAGGGAATTGCTCCTTTGTAATCATCACTGGAATTTTCGGAATCTTCTGTGACATCCTCCCTGCCCCCCCTTTCGGATTACTGGGCTATGTGGTTTCTTCCTATAAAAACTACTTCTCCTGGTCACTCGAGGTCGAACTCTTCCCCTGCGTGGGTTATGAGTCTCGACCCCAGTGCACTGGTCCCCGTCTTGTCGTCTTGTCTTTAAACCTCGTGTGATTGCAGCAAGGACGGTCTCTCGTGAGCTACTGGGGGGGGTTCGCGTCTTCCCGAGGCTCGAGTGAGAGTCTCCCCAAATCGGGGGTCTTTCAACATATAACTGTATATAATATATATGAAATGTATATAATAAAAACATTATATAGCACACATTTATATGAAAGAATAGAAATAAAACATCATCATTTCGTTCAGTAGTTTTGGCTATCCGAATATACTTAGTAATATTTCTGCTATAAGGGCATTTTAAAACTTGTGACAAAAATACGAAAGAATGGTATATTAGAGTAACAAACTTAAAAACAGAATTATAAAGGCTTCTCTTGTGATATAATATGATTTCTTAGAGACCAAAATAAAAAAGGAAAATTGGAGCAGTAGGCTTCAGTCCTCCACGTCCTGTTGGGAGTTGTGCTTTATTAAGCTAATTGGTTTCAGTTTAGTTCTCCACCAACCCTGGGGTGCTTTCCTGCTCTGCTCTGTGGGTGGTGATCAACTTATCCTGGAGAGTGTGAGCTCTCTAGCAGTATGCAGCATCTACTTCCTGAAAGCTGACTTCCTCAGTGCCTGGAGCTAGCCTGTCCTGTGCAGTTGGGGTGTAGAATTGCTAAAAGAAAGTGGAGTTTAGGTTAGTGAACCCATCATCCACACTCTCAAGCCTTTCAGATCTTATTGGTTTAGGAAGAGAGGCAGTCATGAATTAGCAGAAGCAAATGAGCTATGAGCGATTTCTAAGGAACAAATTTAAACACAATACCGACCTCATCTTACCTTTGCACAGTTTTTACTTGTTTGGTTGTTACCTTCATTGCAGATATCAATTTAATGATAATATTTATACACACACACACACACATATATATACTATGCATATGTAACATACATATTATAATATATGATAATAAACTGTCATATTCTGTGAATGTATTTTGTTATCAATTGTAATTTATTGATTTGGTATAGTGTTAAATTTTCTAATTAAAAACATTTTGAGTATTTACTGATATATTCAAAATACAGTATCAAAGGATTAGTTTGGTAAATATGATTTTCTGAGAAAATACATAGAGAGCAATACAAAACAAACACACCCCTGTTTCTAATGTGAGACTTAGGGGTCAGAAGAGTCTGATGTCTTTCATCACACAACATAACATGCACGGCCAACACTCTTATAACAAAAGAAAAGACAAGAGGAAAGTATAATGAATTTATTTGCCCAAGTTTTATGAGATGTGGGAGTCTTCAGAAATGAAGTTAAAAACCTAGAAAGAACAATCTATTTTTGTGTTTAATTCTAATAAAAAATATTGCTGCTAAGATTTTGGGCTGGAGGCTGACTTAGTTCTCCCAGGAGATCAGATGTGGTCACTTGCTACTCTAGGAGACCCTCAGAGAGTTGAGAGGGTGGCAATGGGAACACATGAATCAGAAGTCACCAGACCAACAGAAGATGTGGTAATAACCTGTTTGTACTCTAACAAATAAAGCTTGCCTGAAGGTCAGAGGGTGGGGCTAAGTACTAGATAACTGTAGAAGTCTGGGAGGTCTGGAAGTGTGTACAGACAGACCAGAAGTGACATGGCTGGCAGAGAGTTCAATATAAGGCAGGAAGAGACAGTAGCTTCGTCCCCATTTGGACTAAGGTGTTTGACAGACCTTTAAGATGACACTAACAGGAGGGGAGAATAGTTCTTTCTCAGAAAGACTTCTGGTGACAGGGGCCATATAAGGGTTAGGGCTCCTGGACTAGGTTTAGTTATTAGATCTTCTGCCAAGTCCAGGGTATCACAGGGAAGGAGTTAGAGTCTCATTTACATGATCACTCATTATTGTCCTTGTTTATAGCAGGCTGTAGATTCCCAGAGAGTGAGCCAACTCTAAGGCCCTTGCATTTTTCCATTCTGCTGTGGTGATAAAACATCTTGGCAAAAAGAAAATTATGAGACATAGTCTTTATTTGGGCTTATAGTTCCGAAAATGGAGTCCAAAATAATGGAGGAATTGGGTTACAGACAGGGAAGGCATGGTAGTGGGAGCAGGAAGTTTTTCAAACATATTTCGTCCTCACTCAGGGTGCAAGAACATGCAATGAACTAGACTATAAATCCTAAAAGCCCACCTCCAACCAAGTATACCCTCTAGTCACCTCTTATAAGTTTCATAACCTTTTCAAAGGGTGTGGCCATGGGATAGAATCTTAAAACACCAGAGCCTATGGGGGCACTCATATTCAAACCACAAAAGTCCTCTGACCCTGTGAATGTTGAGTTAGCTATGTTACCTAGGGCAAATAAACCCTATAGGCTAGTCCCAGAGTACAACTTTCTTTAAATTATTAGTTTACCTGTGGAGAGTTGTGCAGACATGTAGTTCAAAGTTTGAAACAGCATAGGAAATAGAAACATAAGAAAAACGGAAATGCCAAGCTTTTAATTCTCCTTTTAATTAAACAGTGAACATTTGCAGGCTCAATAAAGAGTCAAAAAAAAAAAAAAGACCCAAGCCGTAAATCTCCTTAGCAGAACAATCTCAATGTCTTATTTTACCTTATTTTGAAGAAATAACAGAATGAAGAAATAATATGGAAAAGTGATTGGACAAAATGACTTGACCTAATGATAATAAATTGGGAAACTGGAGAGGGCAACCAGGCAAGGCATGTATGTTCAGACTCTTCTTGGTTACTCTGCATGGCATTTCTTCTCAGTTATGTACAGGATCCTTTATGAAATTGTTCCTGTGTATAGAGAACAACTTTTAATATCCTGAGGAACACTGTCTAATAATGTCAGGAGGGTAGAGTGTTCTAACATGTTTGATTCAGTAATACTGTTCACTTCTTTGGACAGAGGGTCTCTCATTGGCCAGAAGATCACTAATTAAGCTAGAGTGACTGGCCAGAAAACCCACAGATCCTCCCCATTTTGCTTCATTACATTGGGATTACAGGTGTGCATTACCATGTGTAATGTGTGGTGGTTTGAATGAAAATGGCTCCTTTAGGCTCATAGGGAGTGGCACTATTAAGAGATGTGGCCTTATCGGAGTAGGTGTGGCCTTGTGGGAGGAAGTGCATCATGAAGTGGTGGACTTTGAGGTTTCAGAAGCTCAAGTCACATCTAGTGGCTCACTACCTTTTCCTGCTACTGGCAGTGGCAGATATAGAACTCACAATCTACCTCTCTAGCACCATCTCTGCATGTATGACACCATGTTTGTTGCCATGATGATAAAGAACTAAACCCCTGATCTATAAGCCAGTCCCAATTAAATGCTTGCCTTTATATAAGTTGTTGTGGTTATGATGACTCTTCACGACAACAGAAATCCTAACTAAGGCATATCTCAAGTATTTTATTGAGGGTTTTGGGGATCAAACTCACATCTTCATGTTACAAGGCAAATGCTTTACTGACAGACTCATCTTCACAGACCATTCTTTACATTGCATCAAACTAAATTATTTAGTCAAGGATAGTTTGCATTTTGACCTCTATTTTTAATTGTGGCTCTTGACTTAAAAATGGAAGCAATTTTATGCAGTAGATTTTTAGGTTTCCTAGTTACCTTACTTGATATTCAAAAATGTGCTCTATATTTGTGTAGTGAAAACAACGTGTAGATAGAAGTCTTCTTATAATAGAAACAGATTGTTTGACATTTGGTTGTTCTTCATTTCAATAAAAGTAGTACATGGAAAAACGTTAAACTATAAAAAAGGCAAGAAGTTTAAAAAAAAAATCTATTGTGCTCATGGATTTGACCATGCTTAAATATTAGACACATAAAGCATGATTGATGATGGAAATGTCAAGAGGTTGCTTTTCTCATTTTACTGGTGATTACAAAAAGAACACTTTCACAACAACATTTACTGAAGAAAAATAACTTATAGTTTTACACATTCTATTTCCTATAGGAAAGAACCACAAGAGCTGAATTTTTCTGAAAGTGGGAGCCTAACAGTTCTTTATTGTTTAATAATAGAATAACAAATAGATTTTGCTAAATTCGGCTACTGGGCATGCCAAAGAAAGTAGAGTTAATACCTAAATAAATAAATAATGTTCAATAATTTGGTTGAATTTAACAAAATTTATGCAGTTGTTTGAAAGTTTGATTGGAACATTGTACTTAAGGTTTCCAAAATTTAATTGCAAATGTCGAAATAGATGAAAATAAAATATATGCCAGTGCAGATTAATGCTTTACTCTAGATCTTCTAAATGCATTGAATAATTAGAGCAAAAGGCAAACAAAAAGTGAAAACAAATAAAGAAACCAAAAAACCAAACCAAACAAAGAGACAGCAGAGAATGGGCTGTGAAGGTGTTTGACAGAACACTCTTTCCTCTTTTTTGTTTTTCAAGATATTATACTGCACTGGTTCTAGATAGATGGGCATACTTTAAAAACAAAGATCGTGATTTATATGAACCATATGTGATATTTCATTGGGAAGGGCAGTTTTAGTCTATTAATGCTTTCTCTTATCGCGGAGAACACAATGGTCCAGCAGGAATAGCATCTTTCCCCTACAATGAATGCAAAATTTGCTATCACCTGTGTTAGAAAAATTAAATATATAAGCAAAATTAGCTAGAGTAACATTTTGTTATTCCACTCAAAATACTCAAGTTATTATCTTTTCACCACGTGATACAGTACATGGCCATACCATACTGAAGGTGCTTAGTCTCCTCACAATATGATCCGTGTGAAAATGATTAATGAGCTAGTTCACAAGCATCACATCAAAATCTTGTATCTGGCTTAAATGTATACATAACTCTGTTTGAATGAGCTTCATTTTGAATACTCAGTAGCCACCTAGATGTCAGTTTACCTCTTTGACTGTTCTCCATTGTACCTTCCTGAGCTCTCCAATTAAAATTGTTGAAATTAAACATTTGGTTTCATAGGTTGTATATTTGTGAAACAGGACTTGAAGTATTCAAATAAATATTAAAGCAAGTTTTATACTTTTGAATTTTTATTATTATCATTTTGTGTGTATAGAGGGTGCATGTATGCTATGGTACACTTGTAGAAGGTCAGAGGCTGTCTTGAGGGAGTCAGTACTCACCTTCCATCAGGTTGGTTGGGTAACTGACCTCAAGTAATTCGCCTTGGCAGTATATACATCCCCATGCTCCCAAATAAACATTTTAAAAATTGAAATGCTTCACCTGTTTGCAAGAAGATGGGAACTGAAATTTAAGCTCTCTGAATGCTATTTGTGTCAATGAATTATTTTTGTTTCATACAGAGGTAATTTTTCTGAGTATCTTGGCTGATATAATGCTTAAATTGTATATATAGTCAAATCATTTTCTGTCTTACATTTAAATTTTATGAATCAAACATGCATTTCCTGTTTTCATATGATTAAAAAATTTAAGGTCTGAAGGATCTATTATCTGCTAGTAACAACAAAAACAACAAAAATCTATTTACTTACTAGTTTCTTATATTGTTGCTCGTTTTCTTAGATATCTTAAAAAATATTAATCTTTTGATGATTTCTTATGAGTACTATAATTACTTAATATCCCTACTCCTTTTTCTCCCTCCAACTTTTCCTATGTATGTACCTTACACTTGTTCCCAAATTCATGGTCTCTTATTCTGTAATTATTGTTGTTGCATATATATGTTTATAACATAAATATATGAATAAAAATATATTGAACTCATTTAGTGCCTATCATATGTATATGGGTTAAGAATTAACTGCTTAGAATTGTATCACCTCTCAGGGATCTGGTCCCAAAGGAAGCCTTCTCTCAGCAGCCATTTATTCCCTGTAGCTCTTCATCTAGAAGTGAAACCTTAAGAGATTCACCCCATCCATGTCAGTGGGCCAATTGGTGCATCATTTCCTGACACTGTGCTGCCTTACCTTGTCCATCACCACTCACCTTCAGATAATGAGCTGACCTCTTTTAGAACAGTTGTGACTTCAGCTGAAGATAAGATTTGTTAGTAGGGAAAGTACACAGTGGCCATGGTTAGGTAATACTTGGACAGAGCAAAATAAATACAGGTGATGAAATACTGTATTCCTCTGAGAAATGTTTGGACAATATGTGAATGCAAAAAAGACTCATGAGTAGACCTTGATTGGTTTGTATTAATAACAATTCATCAATTATTTTGTAAACAAACAAATGAATTAAGAGATCAGTCTAATACACAAAAGGAAACTTGCCACAGCAGAAATGTATGTTTATTAATAAATTTGCTTGATTTATAAGTAATGGCTAAAACTTGAAACTTTTTAGGGATTATAAGTCCATGATCTATTCATTTAATATCAAATTGTTTGTTCATTTTGTCTCCAAAGTGCATTTTTCCTGCTGTTAACTATTTTAATTGCTATTACAAGTTTCAAATATCATTATAATGAGCCGCGATTATTTGAAAATTTAAGCATTCTATTTTTTTAAAGTCCAGCAAGCACAAAGACTTCCAGGCACAGTTGTAATATGTAGGTCAAGAATTGGTACCCTTATTTTGAAAGTGATAATTACTCTTGTCTTTTATCTTTTGCCAAAGTAAAATGAAACTCCAGTTACTTTCAGCTGGTAAGAGATAGATATAATGTTGTGAAAAGCTAGGAGAGAATGCTATTTCTAAATGAGAAAGGTACATGGAAACAGTCCAATTAAATATACCATAAGGAAGTGTAAATATCATGTGTCTCAACTCAGAAGTTATGACCAATTGTACATATGGGTGTAGCAACCAGCCTTGCCTGTCTTTTATCTTATTAGTTTTGTCTTTTTTCTGTTGTATGATTTAGTTACCTGAAAGTCTTCAGCAGAGTGGAGTATTGATATTTTCCAAGGCATCTGGGTCTTGATATTTATTAAAATGTAAAATATAAATTAAAGAGAATTTGACTGTGAAGCAACCTTGGGAAGTTGTTCCACAAATTTCACAGAGCCATACCACATTTCCTTTATCCATTGATCATTGATGAACATCTAGGAGGGTTTCACTGCCTTCCTACTGTAATAATACAGTATTAAATGTGGACGTCCAGTGTTTGCTTGGTGGATCTTCGAGTGCTTTGGATATACCCAGATGAGGCACAGTGGGTTTATTTCATAGGTATATTTTCAATCTTGCAAAATTTCTGTACTGGTTTCCATGGTGGTTTTGTTAGCCACACTTTGCCAGCAACTAAATTGTACATATGAATGTAAGATGTAACCCAGCCTCATCTGGCTTGTGTCGTGTTGGTTTTACTGCTATAAGATTCAAGCCTTTGTTGTCTGAAAGTCTGCAGCAGAGCGGTGTGTTGGTAGCTTTGGCTGTCTTTCTAAGGCATCTGACTCTCGAAATTTATGTTTAGATACATAAGAGACTCCACAGTGAATAAACTATACTTGGAGGAAGTCTTCTGGTGTAAAGATCATTTTGAATATGGGGAAAACAATGGTAGACTAAGAATCAAAAGTCAAATAGCAAATCCATGAAGCATATGGTTATGTGATACTGAAAAAGATATGTATACAGTCTATTGATTTCAATATTGTTTTTCCTGACTTTGTGTTTATCCCAAAGACATATATCCTCCTATATCCTCCACAATATCATTATAACTTTTGTTCTTTGTGCTTTTTAATTATTTCTTTATGTCTGAGATTATATTACATATCCATTCTTGCTCTCTCACTAATAGCAGAAGTTATGCCCACAACATTTCAGCAATATGTCTGCCTAAACTTGAGCTGAACACAAGGATCACAACGTCTGTGTTTTCTGTCAATTTATGTTCATGGGGCATTCCACTGGTCGAAAAACATGTGTGTACATTTATCACTAAACATAGGCAGTTACAGAAGCTTTGCCTGCTCTGTCTTGCTTGGGTAAGAGCAGTGCCTTGTGTCCTGCATTTAAACCAGGGCTTTACTCAATACTGCATACTGTGACAGAGGTACATCAGGACGTGGTGCCCTTGATCACCCAGCTTCTTGCTCAGAGCTGCAGTCTTTCCCCAGCTTCTAGTCAGAGAGATAACAGCAAGCTATTACACAACCTTGAGCCAAGGTTTGCTCAGCCTCGACTGAGCCTTCCTTACCGGGGAGTGTGGTGAATCCTGACAAACTTATGATCTCACCTTTGTTTTAGCACGTTCCTGATCTTCGTCTTAAGCCAGCCTTGCCAGCTCTCTAGCTCTGAGATACAATACTTGAAAAGAACAATTTTAAAGGAAACAATCTTTATCTTGACCTAGAGTTTTAGCCCTGTGTGCTTTACTGCTTTGCTCTGGGTGCGGAATCAAGCAGGGCACCATGCACCAGGAGCACGTGGAGAAGCAAAGCTGTCCAGATTATGGTGATACAGAAACTGATCTAGCGAAAGGGGCTCAGGGAACAATCTCCTTCTTCAAAGAAACATCTCTTTGTTCAAAGGAACATCTTCATTACCCTCCACTTTCAGATAGGCCCCATCACCTAAGCGTTCCATCACTTCCTAGTGGTCCTACCACCTGGGGACCAAGCCTTTAATGCATATGCTTTGGGGGACATTCTAGAACTGAATTCTGACATTCTCTCTTTCCTTTTCTGGGCCTAAGATTCATAAAACAACAGAAGTTTTTGTTTGGGTTTCCTCAGCAGAGAAACATAGCTATAATTCACTGTATATGCTTGTAAAACTGACCATTTGGTATTAGATAAAGTTGGAGTGATTTTTCCCTGTGGGAGGCTATTTCTCGTGTGCTCAGCATTCCTTAGTTGCCTGTTGTTCTTTGCCTAGGGTTGAGATTTTTCCTTGCCTAGTTGACATGTCTGCTGATGCCATCTTTATCCACGTCATGTTTAGGAGCCCATGTTGGTAAGATTTCATGGCTGTAGCTTCTAAAATTTCTAGAAGACATAATTATGGACAGATTAAACAGTTTATATTTATATATTTAAGAACATATTTACAAATACATATATATGTTCACACACACACATATATATGTATATATACATGTGAACAATTAGAGGAAAGAGATCTTGAAATATATTGCTTTTATTTCTTTCTTTATTTCAAATATATAACTCAAAAATGTTATTAGTGTTGTAAAGATTGTAAAGATCTACAGAATGTTTTGGATAACAATACAATATATGGAACACTTTCTCAAAAACCTACTATGTTGTCCTGTAATCTCTATCAATATATATATACTGTCTTGTATGTTGTGGAAGAGATTAACAATTCAAGCCTAGATCTTTTTCAGAAAAGAAATTAGTTTCCAGACACTCTTTACCTTGCCTCATCCCTAAGCATTTCTACAGATGTTGAACATTACATACTCCATTATGGTGATTGATTCTAGTCATCTGAAGAATGTTCCTCTCCATGGATGTCAGGACAATGGGTTTTTAAAAAGCTGTTGTTTTGAGTAATGATCATCAAGGGAAAGAAGCTGACATTTCTAGGATAATCTTAGCTTTCCGTAAAGATTAGCTTGTGGTGGTGGAGGGAAACATGAATAATAACAGCAAGTACGTGAAGTCATTGAAACAAAATCTTGCATATGAGATTAAACAAGAAACTTAGAGATCTTTTCTAAGCACTTTATGTGTTTAAAGAAAAGAAAGTTTCCCACCAAGCTGCAGTACTCCAAATAGCGTGAAGGCCAGTGCAGGGTGAAATGTCTCTACTGATTTAGGTTAATGTGCTTTCATTCCAAATATATTCTGTTTTTCTTTTTATCTAATTAAAAACCTACCACAGGTCTTATTGTAGTGTGTCAGACAGGGCACGGATGTTTATCAAATCAGTGAGACTTGTTGAGATGGTACCAGTTTAGGGCAGTTCATCTCATGATGTCAGTGCTTTTCCTGTTTCTTTCATTATGGAGTATAAAATGGAGATGTTTCTGCTTTGAAAGTTTAATGTTAATGATTTCTCACAATCCACATCTGGTACTAGTCTACCAGCTTGAGACTGTTGACCATATTGCCACAGTGATGGTAGATGTGGTATTGGCAAGAACTTTATATTTTAAAATTCTCCGACTAAATCAGTTTCATTTTTTTAAAAAAATGGTGATCTTAATTGCTCACTTGTACTTATATTACATTCTTTTCATTACAAAACAAGAAAAATTAGCCATAAACATCATATAAGGAATCTCATTGGGGCTTAAAACCTTTCTATCTATGCAAAGTAATAGTACTTAGGTACCTAAACTTAGGATGCATTCAATCTTTTTAAAAATAAGAACTTTACACACGAGACATTAATTTTGTTATGATTTTTATGGACAAAGAAATTAGATAACTTCCACAGAGCCTTTTCTCCACTGAATGCAAAAAAAGAAGCTGAACACCTAGATTCTGTGATTCCAGAGTTTATACCCTCAACTCCTCTAACACTGTTTATTTGCATAAAATGTAAATAATGAGATAAAATCAAACTAGTCATAAACAGCCGAAAGAGGTAGGTAAAGGCTGTAAAGAAGATGTGCTGATCAATAAAACCTACGTTGAAAATAAAATGTACAAAGTAGAATAGAAAATGCAAAATAAGCATTGAAATAATAAAAATACGGCAACTCATAACAAAAGCATTAAAATTTTATTTGAGTAAGATCACAAAAAAGAAATAGACTGTATTACAACAATAAAACTTGTTGGAAAAAAACTTTTCTAAAGTAGGAACATGAGGTGTAAGTCTTGAGACACTGGTCTGATGCAGGAAGAGAGATTGTCACAATGATCAGGATTCCCTGTCTTTGAACGCATTCTTCAAATATGTACTCAGTGCTTTCTGTGGCATATAATACATACTCTGGGGACTCTGGAGTGAAAAAGAGACCCCAAGCCCTACTCTCATTTGTGTTGCTATTGACTGAGTCAGATAATAAGCACATTTGTTAAGTAAAACAAAGTATCTGAGCTACACCCTGGGAGGGAAATGAAACAGAAGACAGAGGCGCTGGGAGATTGCCATCCTAACTCAGGAACATCTGCTGGAGTAGGCTGTACATCATGAGAGAACTGGCAAAGCCATGTGGATATTAGAAAGACTATATTAACCACTATAACTCTGGATGCAATTTCCTTAAGCCAGGAACCTTGCTAGACGCCCCCGCAGAGAGCACAGGGGCCAAGTGATGAAGCTGCAGCAGCTTCAGAGGATTTCTGCAGTTGCTGCAGCAAGAAGTGTGACTTGAAACAATAGAAGTGAATTTTCTCACAGTTCTTGGAGTGAGAATGCTGAAATGCAGTTGTTGGAGTCCAGAAGTCCCTGCCTTTTTCATCCGCTCGCTACAGAACTCCCCTTGTTACGGCGTATTGCTAGGTCTCTGCTGGCCTTATATACTCCTCTGTGTCCTGTTCTCCAATCTCCCCCTGCTTCTTTCTTACAGAATACAGCGTGGCTTATACTCCAGGATAAACTTATCCTCTCATCATCTTAAACTCAAAGATTTCTGGAATTTGAGGGAGACTTTTTTTAAAAGCATATTACAGGAGTCAATATAAATAAAGTAGGATGAATGAGAAGAGAAGATGGGTATACAAGAAGATTAGAGGCTTTAAAGATATACTTACATTAACCTTTGCTATTCTTTTCTCCTAACGTACTGCTATCAATTAATCGAGAGCATCTGACCAAAACTTCTATAAAATTTTCTTTATTCTTATGCTATGTGTCTGAGTGTGTTGCCTGCCTGTATGCATGTGAACTATGTGTGTGCTCTATCTATAGAGTACAAAGGAGAGCATCAAATCAAATCCCTTGGAACTGGAGTCATGGATGTTTACGTGCTGCTCCGTGGGTGCTGCACAGATCCGTGCAGGGAGTTCAAAAGAAGAGTGAAGAAGGATAGAGAGCTGTATATACAAGGTCTATGCAAAGAGATCCAAGAGGCTAGACTCCATGAGAAAACACATCTTGCCTACGAAGCTACCAGTTGATAACTGCCAGATGTGCTCCTCAGATTCGGGTGATTAAAGAAGGGCAAGGGCATCTGTTAACAGAACCAGGTGAAGTAAAGCCAAAATGGAGATAATACTTTAACACCCTATACAATGACCCTAATGCTGTCAACATAGACGAGAAACACTTCTGCAGTCACTTGTACACTAGAAATATCAAATATTAACAGGTACAAGATGATGGAAGCTATCCAGAGAGAAAAACACAGAAAGGCCCCAGAAGTGGGTGACATCATGGTGGAGGAACTGGAGGTAGCTACATTAGGCTCAGGGTCCAAGGCATTTCACAGACTCTTCAGAGAGATATGGGAACACCAAGTGATTCCCAGAGAATGGAAGTACTCAGTCATAATTGCCATACACAAGAAGAAGGACAGGCTGGTCTGCTCAAATTACAGGGACATTAGTTTGTTGTGCCATAGCAGCAAGATCTTCTCCTCCATTATCCTGCAAAGGATCAAGGGTAGAACAGAGGAAATCCTAGTGGAGGCCCAATGAGGATTCAGAGCTAACAGGAGCACAATAGATCAGATCTTCACTAGCAGAAAAATACAAAGAATTTGGAAGACTTATATGTCTGTTACATTGACTTCAGGAAGGCATCAAATAGCATTTGGGGGAAAGGACTTTGAGAAAAAATGAGGTTCTACAGGTACCCAGAGAAAGTCATAAGAAAAGCAGATAAAGTCTACAATACCTTTGAATCAGTCAAAGTCTGTGGAGAACGAAGTGATCAGTTTAAGACAATCATGAAGTGTTGCAGGGATGCATCTTCTAACCACTACTCTTTAATATATTCCTGGAATTAATAATAGCAACAGCCCTGGAAGATGAGGAGATAGACATGCAAATAGGTGGAGTGTGAATCAACAACTTGTGTTTCACTGATGATACGGTACTACTTGCTGAACGTCCAAGTAAGCTGTAGGCCACGATAAATAGTGGTGGAAGTAGGTGAAAACCTTGGTATGAAAGTAAACATTGAAAAGACTGAAATACAACACATGGAAAGGGTGTACAAACATTTTAATATTGGAATAATGAATCATAACCTCAAGCAAACAGTCAATTTTGTCTATTTGGGAGGAAACCTCAGTTCAAAGAAGGGAACTATCTCAGACGGCAAGAAGCAAATATGGATAGGGAGGGTTGCATTCATAACAGCAAAAATTAAGTTACATGTATATGAGATTCTTGTCTTCAGCTGCCTTCTTTACTACTCTGAAACCTGGACAATGAAATGCTCCTCAGAACAGCAAATGAATGTGTTTGAGATGACACGTCTAGGCATTACAAGAAGAGATAAGTTGTACAATGATGGCATTAAAAAGATCTCCATTTACAGAAGGAAGTAAACTACAGGATACAACAATGGCACTTGAGATAATTCGGCCATGTTAGGAGAATAATTGATGACATATATCTGAAGATAGCACTGCTTGGCGAAGCACAAAGGTTAAGTCGAAGAGGAAGGCCCAAAGAATGCTGGATAGACAACATAAAGGAAGACTGTGGAGCCTTGGTTATGATTACAACACAAGTATCTGGGACTTCCCAGGATTGGAGAACCATCATAAATGGGATGCCTATGCATGCTTAAGCATTTCATTTTTCTTTCTTTCTTTCTTTTGTCTTTTCTTTTCTTTCTTCCTTCCTTCCTTCCTTCCTTCCTTCCTTCCTTCCTTCCTTCCTTCCTTCCTTCCTTCCCTCCCTCGCTCCCTCCTTCCCTCCCTCCCCCCTCTCTTTCTTTCTTTTTCTTTTTCTTTTTTTCTTCTTCTTCTTTTTTTTTTGCTGGGGCATGATGATGAAATGATATAGGTACTGGAAACCAAACCCAAGTGCCCTGCTGGAGCAATAAGTACATTTAACTATGGAGCCAGTCCTGTGAATAACACTTTTAAATATTAGTTCTTCTGAGGAAAAACCAGGCAGAGGAGGCCAGAGGAACCATGTGACTAGTTTGAAGTTCTGTATAATAATCTAGGGAGGCAATGTATATCAAATTGCATTCTAACTATTGTCTGAAGGAAATGCTGATATCTTAAAGATTGAGGTCATGATTAGATCATGTGGCACCATTTGTAGGAAGTTTCCAAGAGGTCTCTGGAGCTGACATTTTCAATATAGGGAGTAGTCAGATCAGAGAAGCTTTGGGTTTTCTACATATGTCAATACACATGCTCTTACATTTAATATGTAAAGATCTTTAGACTCAAACTCTGTCTTACTGGGCGAGATAGTGTGCCCCTCCCATATGTATGGTTTAGAATCTCAAGAAATTTGTTAAATTACAATATTAAGGGATGAAGTTGGGTTGAGTTTCAGCATCTGCAATATTTTTTGTTATCGTTAAAACACTACTAAAGCTCGAAAAGTACTGTAGATCTGACTTATTCAACCTTTCTGTTCATGATTATTTCTTTGGTCTGAGAGATTTACATGTAATTCTAAGTACCCAGGTGTATAAAACCAACATGAATTGATAATAGATCACAGAAAATAAATTTTAATGGCTCTTTCATATAAATTTCAATATACCATTTATTAAAGGTGACAAAATTGTATGCTGAAAAACCCACAGTTATTCTCTTCTTCATTCCTAGTGAACTTGCCTGCCTCTCACCCTTCCTGCTTCGGTCCAGCTATGAAGGAAGACTACTGAAGAGTGAACCTTTTAAAATATTCCGTCTTCTCAGGGGAATTCTGCTCACCTCTTACTTTATTGCGTGCCTTATTCTACAACCTCTAAATCTACTATTTTCAAGGTTACCTCCTATTTAGTATAGCCTGTTGGCATGAGTTGGTGAACCGAATACAATGTTTGGTGGGAGAGCAGTGCTTCCCAGAACAGCTTTACTCTTGTCCTCAATTATAACTCTGGAACGTTCTCAAAACAGCCCTCACTTTTGATAATTTGCTAGCACTCATAACATTCATTGAAGGCTATTTTACTTGTCACAATGACATGACAGGAAAAAGATACAAATTAGTATCTGTCAAAGAACAGAGCTCCCAGAGTGGAACCCAGGGGAGAGCAAATATAGAACTTTCCTCTTCTCTCTGTGGCGTTGGTGTGTTGGTGTGGGAGAATTATCTGTATTCTGTCAATCATGTATTTCAATAAAATGCTGATTGGCCAGGCAGGAAGTATAGGTGGGTCAAGCAGACAGGAAGTAGAGGCGGGGCGATGAGAACAGGAATATTCTGGGAAGCAGGAAGCTCCTCTTCCACTTCTGCCCAGACCATCGGAGAGGAAAGATGTAAGCTGCCCAGCTGGAAAAGGTACTGAGCCATATGGCTAACGTAGATAAGGATAATGGGGTAACATAAGTTATAAGAACTAATAAGTAGCCTGACCTAATGGGCCAATCAGCTTTATAACTTATAGAGATCTCTGTGTGATTGATTTTCTCTGGGACTTGCTGGCTGTGGGGTGCCGGGCGGGACAGATACCCCAACAAGCCGGCCATCATATTACAGTGTGTGTTACTCTACTGGTGTGATCTATGGCAGCAGATGTACAGTATTGGAAGCCACAGGAGATGACTGAGCTCTGGCATTCAGTTGGTAATGAGTTCCATTTGTAATCCTGATTGACATTATATATCCTTGGTCTTGGTCTATATGTTGACTGATGTTGTGTCACTTTAAGTTTTCAACTTTAAGTACATGGTTTGTCTTCCTAGTACAGACACCTTCACTCTAAATAACATCATTAACCTGTTCTTTGTGAACCAAGGTTCATACCTAAACAATTGGTTTTACCAGGCATAAAGTTTCAAAGACCCTGATATCATGTCCCAAACATAAGAATATGGGTCATTACATATTTGGATATGTTGTGTGTGTGTGTGTGTGTGTGTGTGTGTGTGTGTGTGTGTGTGAGAGAGAGAGAGAGAGAGAGAGAGAGAAAGAGAGATACAGAGAGTGAGCAGGTACACATGTATGTGTATATGATGCATAATACATGTATATTATGCATATCATCAATATGGCTAGTTTTATTAGATGGCTTCCTCTTGGATGCCTGCCTCTGAATTTTGAAGCTAGACTTATAAATGAGTCACTATCCCCCTCCCACCCACCAATTTTATGTGTGTTCTTGGGATCAAAACTCTCCATTTGGGTCCCCTTGCTAGACTGACAAGTGCTTTAACTGCTGAGCCATTTCTTCAGTCCGAAAGTTAAATCGTTCCCCCCTACTATTCTATAGTAACTTCTTGACAATATTCTTACAAGACAAAATATGAAGAAAACCATTAAAGTGTGTAATGACTGTTAATAAGAAGGAGTAACACATTCCACACTTCGCATCCACACAGTACAGATCAACATGCATTTTCCCCTCAGGAGGAGTAAATCCAGCTTTTAGTTCTGTGTTAAGAATTTTGATACTCTCCTGACTCGTGATCAATTATGGATGACCGTTTTTTGCTCTCTGATGATTTTTGAATTTTCTTTGCATCCTTAGTTCTTATTTGAAGATTATTATCCTTGGATGTAATCTTGTTTCATTATGTTAGAATTTAGTTGGCCTATTAAATTGGAACTTCATGTTCCTGAGTCCTAAAAACCTTAATTATCTTATTTCTCTGGCACAAACTTTTTAAATTTTTTTTTGATTATCTTTTCTTGGAATTCCAGTTATTTATAAAATGAACTTGGGTTGGCCATCTAATCTTATGTTTTCCCACTGTTTCTACTGTCATAGTTTTGATGCAAGTGTATTTTCTTTTTTAATTTTTTTTTCTACATTAATAGCAAATGTATTTTCTTTCTGTTCAGAACATATTCTTTTATACCATTCTGGGTTTGGATAGCTATCTCAATAATCGAGGACAATAAAAACAGTATCCATGACTTTTTTCTTGTCCTTAAATTACATTTTATGGTTTTTATTTTTGTTATTGATGTTTGTTTTGTTCTTATGACAGATGCAACTTGTTTTCCTTAGTTGGGCATTTTTATATTATATTAATATCTATTAGTTAGTCATGAAAATAAGTGATTTTTAAAGATTTGTGTGAATTCAGAGAATTGGATGTGTTCTGGATCTCCCTGCAAGGACAGCCAGAGAGGACTCCTCCTGCTTTATTAGAAAATTGTGGGTGTCAGTTTTTCCTCAGATTTTCAGCAGGTTTTTAAAGGATGGCAAAGGTCTACAATGCCTACCAGGAGTGAGTACCTAACTCTCTATATTAGGAGAAGGAAGAACATATGCCCAAAGGAACAAACCATAATCAGAATGCATATTTAATATCTTTGGATAAAACATTTATTATCACTAGTAGGGAGCTTTGACTAGATCAGAGATCATGCATTTCAAGGTTCTAGCCTCTTAGCAACAGAGGAGAGCAGAGAGGAGGAGTCTGTTCCCTGTCTCACATGAGGACTACAGCTGGTGACAAGCTCTTTCCAGTAGTCATTCTATAATCAATTACAGTTGTACTTGAGTTTTCCTATGATTTTGAAGGGCAAAAAGCCTGTTTCTCTCACTGCTAGCTTATGTTTCATGTTATCTGATATAACCAGCCAAATTGTCCATAAACTTCCATATCTAATTTTAGTGGTTAACAGTCCTTAAGCACTTACCTATAACATACTTCTGTCATTTTTTATGATTTTACTCATTTTTGACTATATTATTTTGATATTAGTGGCATTCTACCAGTCTGTAGAAACCTGTGGCTTCAGCTTCACATGTGGTACAGAAGCACAGATCAACTCCTGAAAAATAAAATAGTAACTGGCCAACTAAAATTTGGACCAACTCTATGTTTTAGGGTGTTTTGTTTGTTTATTAGTAAGAGTAGATTGATAAATTGCACTGAAATGTGAAACAAACATTCACAGTAAATTTACATTTCTTACCTCAGTTAAAGGATTATTGAAGCTTTCAGAAAGTGAGGAGGCTGCATACCCTAAACAATAAAAGCTTAACACGTCAAGCACTAGGCAGGCACAGTGGTACAGGTCTTTACCACAGCACTCAGGAGATGAAGACAGATCTGTGTGGGTTAAGGACACAATCACAAGATCTGCGTGATGGGCTACACGGTGAATTCCATGCAGTCAGGATTTCATACACAGACCCTGTATCACAAACAAACAATAAACAAAACATCCAAAATAAAACAAAAATACACATAAAGTCTAAACTTAAAGCCCCAAACCAAAATGTTATGTAGGGATTTTGGCAAAAACTAAGTTAATTATCTATACCTCCCATCTCTATGTACATCAGTTGTGACAACACATATCTCCAATCCCAGCTCAGGGAAGATGGGGGTCAGGAGGTTGTGAATTCAAGGTTATCTTCAACTACATAGAAAGTTTGCAACAAGCCTAATGCATGAGATCCTGTCTCCAAAAGTAAAGAAACATAAAGCTAGAAAAATAAAGAAATAAAGATCTCTCTCTCTTTTCTTTCTTCCTGTTATTTTTCTTCAGGCATCTCAAGACCAACAGGTAGTGCAGGTGGATTCTGTGGCACACAGTGGGGGATTGACTTCAACTTCCCTTTACAGCTATATTGCTGACATTGCACAAACACATGGAAAAAGGTCTTAAATTGGTAACTGACAAAGTTATATATAAAATAGTAAGACTCTGATGTTCTGGCTTTCTTTCTCTCAAGTCTAGAGTGGCAAAGTAAAATCCTGCAGACTGACTGACCTTCCCAAGGGTAACTTTTATTAGGAATGAAATGAATCTCACCTTTGACAGATGTTTTTCCGGACTTTGTAAATGCAGGTGGCTCCAGAGGCAAGTTTTCCGGAAATATACATTTCTTTGTGCCCTCACACATGTAATTCCTTAAAAGAGAAAGAGAGAGAGAGAGAGAGAGAGAGAGAGAGAGAGAGGTGTTTTAAAAGATCATTGCCTTTTAAAATTACAATATTTTAAAATTATCATTTAAAATTATCAAGTAAATATAAAGCATTCTAACAGTAATTAATAACCATATGCAATATATATGTATATATACATATATGCTCATTCATATACATATGCAGTAATAAACATCTCTGTTATACAATTCTTCATAAGAAATCAAAGCTTGTTATTATTCAGTGAGTGAAGAGAAAAAGTAGAGTGTACCTATGGTTGTGACCTTAAAATGAAAGAGCCTCTTTAGAAAACTGAGAATCAAAATTGATCAGAAATGAAGATTTTTCTGGACTCTGAGGGATATTTTCATGCCCCCAAATTTGCTATTCAAGTAGCTTTCTTCCTTGGCTTACTCTTGGCTCAGGACTTCTGGACACAGCCTAGTGTTTTCTGCGAGGGGTCAGCTGCAAAGTGCTGATCCGCCTTTTTTTTTTTTCTGCTTGTATCTGATGGCGTCCCTTAAAATTGAGACCGTCGTGGCCATAATCACTTAAGTTTGGCATTGATGTCTCCAACTAGAATGCTGAAAATCTTCTATAATCTTCAGTAGGTTCACCAAGGAATGAAGGGAAATGTAAAGAGAAGATTAACTTGCAGAATATTAAGGCATTGGTGTTTATGCATAGGTAGGTGTCATTAATCCTTTTTGTTACATTCTTCCCATTTCCCCATTTATAAAATCTGCATTCTACTTCTTTCCCCCCACCCTGGCATTCTCACCATATACTGCTTTCCTTACTTTTATGAGTACTCCAATTTAAACACATTTTCTAAAGACTCACATTTTTGACATATAAAAGTAAAGTCATTATAGTATTATTTCTGTTTGTTTTGAGGCCTAGCATGTGGTGTTGAATATCCAGTCGTTATCCTCATCCATGAGAATCCATGAGAAGGGTTTTTTTTTTCTCATGATCTGAGCATTCCTAAGTGGTCGGAGTTCTCTGTTTACTGTTGAGGCATATCTATTGGTGTGCTCATTGTAGTTGGAGTTTATTTGGACTGCCAGCTCCCAAATAAAGACACAGAGACTTGGCCTTATCTTAGACCTGTTTTCAACTAATTCTGAAAATTTAAATTAACCAATTTATTTCAATCTGTATTCTGCCACCTGTCTCATTACTGTGCTTAGTACTGGGTGTCCCGCTTCCTTTGTGTCTGGCTAGCAAATTCTGCCTCTCTTCTTCCCAGAGTTCCTATCTTTGGCTAGGACACACACACATACACACACACACACATACACAGATACACACACACACACACACACACACAGAGAGAGAGAGAGAGAGAGAGAGAGAGAGAGAGAGAGAGAGAAACAACGGATCTAGGGAATTACACACACACACATACAAACATGAACACACAAAGAGAAAGTGAGAGACAATTGTAAAAAGAGACAATGCATTTGAAAAAGATTAAAGATCAAGTAGGGGTACATGGTAGGATTTAGAGGAAGAAATGAACAGAAGAAATAATGTGATTACATTATAATTTCAAAAAATATAAAAATAATTAAAAAATAAAATAATTTAAGGTTCAATTAATAAAGTTTTATAATATTTTTCATTCTCATTGAGACTGAAGATTTACCACAAATACTCCTTAAAATAGAAATATATGAGGCCCTAGATTTGATGATAAACAGTAGAAGGAAAATAATGAATAGAAATGTTATAAAAATAATAGCAGTGGTGAATAATGAAAATTTGTTCAATATAATGATTTTGTAGACAAATTGTGAAGAGAATATAGCATGGCATTTATAATATATCAAAGAAAATTATACATTTTTTTCTATTTTATAAATGAGGCACATTCACAAATTATATCTGTAGAATTTCTATTAAGAAAAAATAGTAGAGTCTCAACTCAAGTTTCTAATGACCAAGCCTGAAAGAAAGATATTATAAATTTGACTTTTCTATTTTATTCTTTCTCAGATTTGTAAAAGATTTACTTTTACAGTCTCTTATTGGGCACAGCATTGCACCCTGTACACTGATGTCAGTCTGACCTTAATGTACTGATTGAACAAATGGGCAGGATAATCAGAACTTCCCAAATCTTGCCAAAATCACAAGTTCATATTTGAGATGAAAATTAATAATGACTGGTCATCTTCCTTTGCATTTTGGGAGAATAATTAGTCATAATGAAGCACATAGCCCCCTTCTGTACTCTGTTGGGCACTGTCATAAACTGGTGAGTGTGCACAAAGATCAAGGGAAGCCAGTAGACTTTCTAGGTCAAGAACTCCTTAAGCCGGGCCTATCTTCCTATACCTCCTGTGAATTTCAGATATTTTACTTGACTTGTAATTTTGAAAGATCGTTCTGAGTAGGTTTTTCAAATTAGGATAGTTGTCATGTACTGAAGTCTAAATATTATTAATGCTTTGAAACTTAATCTGTTTGTAAATGTGTTATTGTCATAGAGCAATCTCATTATGTCAGCACCTATCCTGACTGTATGCACTACATCAGCCTTTAGGAGGATATGTTTGCATGTATGATTTGTTTCTTAATGTGATATCATATGCTAGACAGTACATATGATAAATCTTAAAATGAAAATTAAATCATTTCAGCGAACTTGTCCAAATGAAGTTACAAAATGCAATTGTGTCTATCTGGAGTCATGGATGTCTTAAGTAATCCTCTCAAAATAATATAAATTTTCAACAAAATTACCAATATTGGAGATATTTTATGTAAATATTTATTGTCGATCTTCAGATGATGGAAGTATGGCCCCTCCACTCTAGGTGGCACCTGTCTGCACAATTATGCAATTTCACTAAGGTAGGTCTTAAAGTATAACACTGTAGAAACAATATTTTCCAAAGCAAATTATCAAAAGTTGAGTGGTGCTCATGATGGAAGTTTTGCCATGGCAACCCTTTTTTGTCTTGCTATATACACATATATCTTTGCAATATATTTATATACTTTCAAGGCTCTGCATAGGCATTTCCTTGCTAGATAGCTTTGTCAATTGTGTTTTATAGTATTAATATTTTAGTTTCCCCAAGCTCTTTGGGACTCATTGCATTCAAACTGTATTTTTTTCAGCTTAGGTTCCATGATAATACTCTGTTTGGAAAGCACAAAATGGACTGTAAACACTGGGTCAAACAGGAGGGGAAGAAAATCACCCATACTCAGCAGAATACTATTTTAGGATTTAGGCTTTGGGAAAACTCTGAGTCCAGTGGAAATTGCACGGAGGATTAAAATGACAATAAGTGAATATAATTAACCAAGCTGGAATGTGTTGAGAGAATCGGGGCCAAGTGCTCTTTTAATTATTCAGTTAATGGATCTGTTCATGTCAACATGTAGAGTGACACTGAGATTGGCGGTCTGTTTGGTAGAAGTACGTTCTTATTTTTGTACCCTAAATCCAAATGGAAGTTAACTGTGAAGCTGAAAGCATCTAATAATGTCACAGGATTCCAGTTACCCTTGTGAAGTTAGGACATGTTGGGGTTAACCCAGGGATTGGGGAATGAGTAGAGCAGTGGGATAACAGAGTTCTGGTTCTCAGGAATGGTTTGTGCATAGAGGACTCAGAACGAGGGATTATCATCTCTAATGGTGTGTGTTGATTTAAGTATTAAGTGAGTTCTCTGGGTGGTGATGTGGCTCACCAGATCAAATCACTTCTTACCAAGTCTACGTATAACCACAGTTCAATTCTCAGAACACACATGCAAACACATATTGCAGCATGTGAACACACACACACACACACACACACACACACACACACACACACACTACACACACACCCACATACAAAAATATTCAAGAAGTAAAAAGACGTAAAGTAAAGAAAAGTGGATTGGGGGAATGTAGGTGGGCAGATGCAGGGAGAATGAGAGATAGATAAAATCATATTGCGCTATATATAAAATTCTCTAAAAGGAATAAAACTTTAAAAAGTCACATAACTCTATTTAACCTAAAGGAGTCTTGGACAGATGGTGCCCATTATTACTATTTCTTACTAATCCACCCTCACATTTCATGGTAATGTTCACTCCATAACTGTCTACCTCTGAAAATGAAACGTGATGAACGCTTATTAGTCATTCACTCAGATGTTTCCAAATATGTGTGGATTGAATTTCTAGTCCACTTGCTGAGTTTTTCACATTTTATTTTTATATCTTGGTATTCTTTAACTAACTAAAAATTTTCAGCTTACTTAGATGTTTCCTCTTAAAAAAGGTTTACATGAATTATGAAACTCTTCACTTTCCAGTAGTTACTAATGCTCCATAAAATTAAAGAAATATAGAAATTTTGCTCAAACACTACAGAACAAACAAATGTGTGTGGTGTATGGACCCCTTCAGGGTGTTTTGAGAAACATAAGGTAGTGTGTTCCCATTTCTCCCTGTTATTGCATTACCCTGGTCTGACAGATGCAAGCATGAGTGGTCCATTCTTTGCTCACAACACTCCTTCCCTCCAGCAAAGGCTCCTTCATCTTCCCCACAATCTGTTTCTCTAGCTTCCACTACAGATCCAAGATGTTATCTCCATACTGATAGAATAAGCTTGCTACCCTTGAAACACCAATGCTTCACTATTGAATTATAATCAGACCACAACTCCTCATGTAACTGAGCAATCCAATCTCTGATAGAACTAACAGGTTCTTTCATTATAAGGGAAGTTTCTCTCCAGCATTTTCATTGATGATTTTGATCTTGGCCATTCTTACAGGTATAAGATGAAATCTCAGAATTGTTTTGATTTGCATTTCACTAATGACTGAGAATATTGAGTGTTTTCTTAAGTGTCTTTCAGACATTTTAGATTCCTCTGTTGAGCATTCTCTGTTTAGGTCTGTACTCCATTTTTTTTTTAAATTGGATTATTTGTTCTTTTGATGACCAATGTCTTGAGTTCTTTGTATATTTTGGAGATCAGACCTCTGTCTGATGTGGGTAGATGAAGATATTTTCCCATTCTGTTGGCTGCCATTTTGTCTTGTTGACCATGTTCTTAGCTTTACAGAAGTTTTTCAGTTTCGGGATGTCACATTTATTAATTGATTCTCTCAATGCCTGGACTCCTGGGATTATATTTAGGAAGTGGTCTCTCCTACATTGCTGGTGGGAGTGCAAGCTGGTACAGACCCTTTGGATATCAGTATGACAATTTCACAGAAAATTAGGAAACAACCTTCCTCAAGACACAGAAATACCACTTTTGGATATATATCCAAAGGATGCTTAATCATACCACAAGGACATGTGCTCAACTAGGGTAATAGCGGCATTTTTTGTCATAGCCAGAATGCTCCTTGACTGAAGAATGGATAAGGAAAATGTCGTACATTTGCACAATGGAGTACTACACAGCAGAAAAAGATAATGACATCTTGAAATTTGCAGGCAAATGGATGGAGCTGGAAAACATCATATTTAATGAGGTAATCCAGACCCAGAAAGAGATATATGTACTCACTCACTAGTGTTTTTTAAACATAAATCAAACAAAACCAGCCCACAAATCACAATCCCAAAGAATGGATTAGACAATAATGAGGACCATACAAGAGACATACATAGATGTAATCTACATGGGTAATAGAAAAAGGCAAGGTCTCCTGAGTAAATTGAAAGCATGTGAACCATAGGAGAGGATTGAAGGGGAGGGAAGGGGAAAAGAGGGGAGCAGAGAATAATGTATAGCTCAATACAATCTATAAAAAAAGGTAAGAAAAAAGGAGGTAAGTTACTCAGTTCATTTACAGGAGGTTTCCATTCTAGATTCAAACATCAGCTTGAAACATTATTCTTCTTGTAATTGACTTTAACTCTGAAGTACTTAAAAATATATAGAGTGATCACGGAAAATAATAAGGAAATGGTTCTTTATTTCTGGGCTTGACATTTAAAAAGCTATTGATAAACTAGTAAGTGTTGGGAAGTAGGGTGACCGAGCTGGTAAGTGCTTCAAAATAAATTATGTTAATAATGGGGTTGTGAAATATTTTTTTTTCTCAGAAACAGAAAAGTTTAGGTCTTTTTCATGTATTTTACATCTTTTAATGTTCAAAATGACTGGTTAAATGATAACATGCAGTTATGTTTTATTTTATTTGAAATTAAAATACAATTTTTAAATTTCCCCTTTTTGCCTCCAACACCTCCCACATACCTACCCCCTTTCTCTCTCTCAAATTTATGCTTTCTTCTTTCTTTTTATTAAATGCTGATATTTGAAGTGGTGTGTGTATGATCTTAAATATATAAATTATATATAAATTCAATATGCTCAGTCTGTATATTAATACTGATATTTATATGACTTCTGGACTTAATATTTGGTATTAAATATCCAATTGTGATGCTCTTCCTTGGGGGAAAAAGGCTATTTCTCCCATTCTCAATATTTCTTAGAAGTTTGTAGGTCTTTGTTTAGGGTAGGGGCTCAATGATACATCTTCTTTCCATGTTATTATGTCTGCTAGTGTCCTCCTTGTTCATAGTGTATTTAGGCAGTCATGTTGTTGAGATTTAATGGTTGTAGTTTTCCTGGCATTTCTAATATGTGCAGGTTCACAGAAGATACTTCATGGCTCTGATTAATGCAGTTTTTACACTCCCTCATCTAGAATGTTCTCTAAGTTGTAAGTGCAGATATTGGTGGAGGCTGCTTCTTCATTCCCGGCCTCTTAGACACAAAATAATCACACAGGAATTTTATTATTTGTGGTACTGTTTGGCCAATAGCTTCAGTGTATTTCTGCTAGCTCTTGTATCCTAAACTAAGCTATCTCCATTAATCTGTGCATCACCACAAGGTTGTGACCTACCAGCATAGTTTTGGCAGGCTCTGGTAGAGACGTCTGTCTCCCGTGGTGGCTAGTTGGATTTCCATTTACTCTACCTATTCCCTCCATCCCTCCCTCCCTCCCTCCCCCGCAACCCCCATCTCTCTCTCTCTCTCTCTCTCTCTCTCTCTCTCTCTTAAATGCATCACTTGGGACTGGAAATCACCACATTATCACATGTTGTCTACCTTTGATCCATTTTGGCTTTCTGTAATAGCCTCAACCTATTGACAAGAGAGATTGCTTTGCTGCGAGATGAGGTTTATGATTATCTGTAGATATGAGGACAGATGTGTAGACTGTTGTTAAAATTTATTATGCTGTTTCAGGGAAGGAGTTGTTGCAGATTCTTCTCCAAGAGTTATGACCTCACTAAAGTTGATTCTGTTTCCAGTATCAGGCCCGATTTACTTTTTGTTGAGAAGGGCTTTAAGTCCAAGGCTTTAAGAAAGTTATTGGTTACCGCCAGGCTGTGATGCCACTATTGTACCTTTAGATGTATTGTGATATGCTTTTTTGCTGTTATACTCCATAACAGCTGTAGCTTATTGGTTGTGTCCCTCCTTTTAATTCAGAAATGCATGGTGCCTTTAACAAAGTGGAAATGATTTTAGTCTCTGTGAGACTACCAAAGAAAAAGATGGCTGATCAAGTTTTGGAAGTCTTTTGGGATTCTCTAAGGAACAACTCAAAAGAAAGTTTTATGAGCCTGTCCTTGGGGATTTTGTTCCATAATCAGTAGCTCTTGAAGGAAGTGAATGCCATTGTAGGGAAGAAAATTTCATTTAAATTATAAACCTGTATGCAAACTCAGAGACTTAAATTATTATATGTAGTTTTAAGTAAATAGATATCATTCCTTATGATTTTTAAAGACATCCTTTTTTATTTTATTCTCCTTCTTTCTTCTCCTTGTGCTGATCTCTCCCCCAGATTTAAATTAAGCTCCTACTCTGTTTTTCTTTTCTTTCCCTTCAAATTACTTTTCCACTTCTGTTGTCCTTTCTACTGCTTTCTTACCTTGCCTTCCCTGTCCATGGTACGTTTGTACCTTCTTGGCTTCTCTAGTCACTGAAGGCTTCAGAGGTCCATCTAAAGTGTTGGCGTGAGGAGCCACAGATGAAGGACAACATGTAACTATAACATGAGATTTTAAACACTGAAGAAAAATTCTACTCAGATACAATAAATGAAAACTTAATTCCTGGATTGTTGGACTAACAGTCCTTGACATTTTCAGTATGCTGATATAATTCTGTAGCAGAAAATATCAGCTTTTTGATTTGCGCTGAAAAGTTGAACTAAACATCAGGTTTTCTTTAACATGAAGATAAATTTTTGATCTAGATACAGAACTATACAATAAATAGAAATGGTGGCAATAAAATAAAAGACAAGGTCAATATTGCATTAGATTTTCCTGGAGAGACAGCAGACTGTGTTGCTCAAGAGAGGCTGCCCGGAGGCTAGAGAGTGGGGGAGGCCTCTTGACTACTTTGCATGTCTATATCTGCTGGACCGCTCCAAAAAACTGCAACTTTTCACATATTGCAGAGAGTTAGGCCCTCATAGTAGACGCTTCTGTGATGTAGGAGCTAGACAAAGAAGTACAAAACCGTCAGGACTCCTTGTCCTTGGTAAAGTTTTTGCATACTGAGGCAGCAACTCTTCCGTACGTGCACAGCACTTGTGAGTATCACAGCATTTGTCAACATTGAATGTCACATCTATGGCATGAGTAGGGAAACTTGGGGCTTATTGGTCACCCTTTTTCTGTCCAACAAATTCCCTCTTGTAGGGTCAACCTCCAGGGAGAGTGTGCCTTATGAGTATTTCCCTAGTCATCGGCCTATTTTTTTTTCTCTGTGCTTCTCAGTGTCTATGATATTCTCAATGTGCTCTGGCACTAACTCAAACCATCCAGTGGAATACCAATATAAGCTCTCTGATTTATGACTTTGCTGTGGCAGGAAGACTGGCAAACACTTGGTCAGCCATATAACTAAAGTAATTCTGCATATCTGAGTTTCCTCACTTGGTAAACTGGTGTTTAGTGTTCATCAGTAATAGCAGAAAGCTTTATTTGGCCAATACAAATTTCTCTAGTTCCTATTCTTTCATATAAAAATCAGAATTTCCAAATACATTCTAAATATATTTTCTCAGAATAAAAAATGAAACTCAGCCAAAACTAATTTAGGTTTTAAAAACTTTGTATACAAATGCATAAGACCAATTATGTTATTAACCTATTAAAATTAGATCATGAAAACAAATACAAAAATATATTACTCTGATATTTATAGGCAAATAATTCTTTGAAAAATGTTTAGACTTGCAATAATCCCTTAAAAGTTCACATTCTTTCCTAAACATTGCTGTGGATAACACTCTTGTACACTATAAAGATTTGTCACTTATACTAGTTTAATAAAATGCTACTGGTTGAGCAGTAGCCAGGAGGCAAGTATAGGAGGAACATCCAGACTAGTATAATTCTGTGAAGAGGAAAGACAGAGAGACACAGTCATCAGCTAAGTGCAGAGAAAACAAGATAAGAATGTTGCACTGAGAAAATATGCCAAGCCACATGGCTAAGCATAGACAAGAATTAGCGGTCAATTTAAGTTGTAAGAGTTCGTTACTAATAAGCCTAAACTAATAGGACAAACAGTTTATAATTAATACAAGCCTCTGTGTGTTTCTTTAGGGTTGGAAAACTTCAGGATTAGGTGGAACAGAAAAATACTGCCTACAAAATATAATAATGCAAAAAGCTCAAACCATCTTCTCAAGTATGTGTACAAAATGAACCTTATGTGTCATTCTCCCTTAATATTGGACTGGAGCTCAGCAAGTAGACAAGGCTGACTAGTTAGCACAAGGACCTACTTGCATGCTTCTGATAATTCCTCAGTATTATGGTCATAAATTCACGATACCATGCCAAGCTCTTTTTATGTGAGTGCTGAGTTCCAAATTCAATGTAGTTATTACCTCAGCTCTGACTTAAACAATATTTAAGTTGAGATAATCAAGATTGGTAAAGGTATTTAAGAATTGTGTAAGATTTTCTTGCCTGATCACTAGTTAGCTAACTATTATTTTCTGTGGAATTAGAAATCCATGACCTCACATGACAGAGCAAGAAGCAGGAAGGGGAAACTGCATATTTCCATGTGCCTTTCTTCCCCAAATACTTTGACAGCTCATATGATTGCTTTGGAATAAAAATTTGATCACATCTCTTTCATAAATTGGTATTAATAGTTAAGAATCCACATTTTTTACTTGTTCATTAATGCACTGAGCCTCATTTTTCATGCCGCTAGCATACTTCAAGTTTTAATAGTATGTGTGTTCTCTTCCATCTTGGAAAGTGCTGTCTTGTGTCTGGATACCTTCCTAACTTGGCTATTGCCTCCTCATTTTTAGAGATCTAAACAAGATGAAATTTCCTAAAACAGAAACAAATGAATAAAAGCATGGTTTAGGGGATTAGAGAGATAGATCAGTGACTAATAGCACTCTCTACACAAATGATTATAGATGGAAGTTTCTGTCCTATCTGGTCCTGAAGCCATTGACTCCCAACAAAACACTTTATAATTATAAGAGACTTATAACAATTATAAACTGTTTAATCTATTAGCTTAGGCTTATTATTAACTAGCTCTTACAATATAACCTATAATTCTTGTCTAAGTTAGTCACATGGCTTGGTACCTTTTATCAGTGAGGCATTCTCATCTTAATTCCTTTGTGTCTAGCTGGTGACTGACTCTGTCTTCCTTCTTCCCAGAATTCTCTTAGTCTGGTTGCTCTACCTATACTTCCTGCCTGGCTACTGTCCAATCAGCATTTCACTAGAATAATATGAGTGCAAATCTTTACAGTGTACAAGAGCATTTCCCACAGCAAATTATGAGTACAAAGATCAGAACACAGCACCTACATTATAAGTACACCAGGTATTCGAATGTCTGCATCTCTAGTTCTGAGGGATCCTGAGAGGATTGTCTGACACTTTCTGGCCTATACACACATTCTGAACTTATGCATACATACAAATATTTGTGCATATAGTTACATGGACACACACAAATACAAAAAAATGAATAATTTATAATTATGTAGTTGAGGAATAGGCAGATGACTCAGGTGGTTCCGTTGATAAAACGCATTCATGAATGTATGAAGACCTCAGTTTGATCTCCAGAATCCATGCTTCATTAAAAAAAAGGCTTAGTGTTGTGGTTCTTGCCTAGAATCCCAGGGCCAGGGAAGAAGAGACAGGTAGAACCCTGGGACTTATTGATCAACCAGCTTAGTCTAATTGGTGAGTTCTGGGTCAGTGAGAAATCCTGTCTTAAAGACAAGGTGGGCAGCACTTGAAGAGTAAGACCTGAGACTGACCTCTGTCCTCTGTGCATACACATGTGTGTGTGCACCCACACATATACACACACTCACACAGCCAGAGACAGAGGCAGAAATTGATAGACACACACAGAAAGTGACAAACAGACAGACAGACAAACAGGCAGATAGGAAGACACAGACACAAAAATGAAAAGGGGGGGGGGAGATGGGCAGAAAGGCAGACACATGAACAAAAACAGAGGCAGAAAAACAGAGACAGACAAACACATATGAAGAGAGAAAGAGAAAAATAGACAGACAGACTAACACACACAGAGACAGGAAAGTAGACACACATACAGACAGACAGAGGCACACACAGCAAGTGAGACAAAAAGAGTTAGTCATACATACAAGTGCATATACAACACAAAAAGAGACAGAGACAAAGAGAGACAGACAGACATAAGTACACACACTCTAAATTCGTGGCTCCATCTCTTTGCTCTCATTACTACAACCGCTTATCAACTTGTTATTATATCCCTCTAGACTATACTTCCTAAGATACAGTAAGTTCTATGATACAGACAATGCAGTCTATTATAATACGCAGAAGCTGCAGAGCCTGACACATGACAGGCTCTCACAATGCATAGTGAATATATCAAGGAAAGAATAAAGGTGCAGTAGGGTGCTCTCCTCGATGGAAAATAATGAGAGCCTATTAACAGAAAACACAGTGATTTTAATACTGCTTTCATTTTATTTTCCCTCATCTTCTACTGGTGACATTCTTCTGACCTTACTGGTCTACAGCATTATACCACTTTATAAAGAGGATTTTAAATGTCAGCCATCCCTGACTTCCTAGAGTTTTGTTCACTAAAAAGAGGCAGTGGGAAAATACGACAGGTGGATATGTGTTGGGGATTAGAGTACACCGGGGACTGAAAAGAATTACCAATCTCATTAGCTGTCTTCTGAGTTGCCTGAATTCTAACCAGGTCCCCAAGGTGAAAGGCTAATAATTAATTCAATTTACTATCTATTCTGTGGGAAGCTCCAAAGGTTAAGATTATAGCGGACCTGTGAGGGCAATCTTTTATACTGTTTAAATTGCTGTTTAAATTTGAATTAGATTCTAATAGTGACAGTTTGAAACCGACACAGTTTAATTCATTTATCATGTTCCCAAACCTGCCTAGCTGAACTGGTTTTAAAGTGTGTCTTAAATAAGCAGTCTTTCAGAGCACACACATGTCTATTTTTATTTTTTTACTTGAAATTTAAATATGAATAGCAGTGTCTACGATTGCCAAATTTGATTATTAACTTTGTCTACTTGGCCTCCTCCACTCACAATGAGGCAAAATGCTTTATATATATATTTTATGCTGCCCAAATCACAGAATTCTGGAAGTAGGAGTGGGGAGTAGCATTATGATTCACCATGATTTACCAATGTCTGTGCTCACTGAAGTTTGCCAGCATCTTTGCTATGTTGCTATCATTATAATCTACATTTCTAGGTAAGTGGAACCCGAGGCAGTTGCTTCTGAGTTTAATTTGATTGGCTACTGATGAAACTGTCTTTCCAAGTCTGTGTTTGCTTCAAACCATCCATCTATATTCCATCTGGACACCAGTCCCCTATGATGCTCTATTTTAGGCTGTACACTTGGAAGAGATCTAGGCAACGCCAGATCTTAGTTACCATGGGCATCTGGCATTTCTCTCTGGTGATGTGATGTCTGAATCTGCCATTATCCAAGAACAGGTAGTTGGTGATTTCTGCGTCTTTCTCAAACCTTCCTCCATCAGTGTCCACTGCTCTTAGAACATCACAGCCTTTGTGCTAGGCCCAGGGATTGTCTGTAACAAGTATTTCCGTCTTCTTTCTTCTTCCACATTGTCCTCCTTTGTTTATTGTTTGTTTATTTGATTTTTAGAGATTGTTTTGTTTACTTTCCTTGTTTCCATCTCTTAGGATGGAAACATATTATATTTGGGTTTAGCAAAACCTTAAAAAGCGATAACCAAGGATATGAGAAACAGATAAAATGTGGCACTTCCTGTTAGCCTCTCTTTTGTTTTAGTGATGCCAAATCTATCAGTGGTTTGCCTACTGTAAAACCAAGACAAAGGGCAGACTTTCTAACTGTGTCAATGGTGCACTGGCACCAGAAACCTCTAATCAGAGACCTAATAGTGAGACTACAAATGATTTAAAATTATAACTGGATGAGTGAATGATCAAATAAAGGTGTATATGCATTCATATATTTATGAATAAATGATTATAAATGTGTGCATATATGAGTCTTATAACTTAGAATTTCTATATGAAGAAGCAAAAGCTATTCCACACTTCCAAATCACAGTGGTGTATTCTTACATAACAGAAACAAAAAGGAAAAGAAGATGGCTATTGGTGAAAAAATTATTTGGAGAGGGGCCCATTGTTCTGAGGAGTTTTCTATTTGTTGGAAGACTCAGTGGTGTATTTACTTATGGTTGTAAGCCGAGTAACTCAAGCTTCACAATAAGGCCATTCTGAGATTTCAAATATTTTCCTGTGCACTTGAGCAGCAAATGATAAAATTTATATCTAAAATGTGGATTGCAAAATAACACAGGAAACCTATGCAGCAGGTCAGAGTGGACGTCTTAAAGTGGACCAAAAAGAATGATGACATGATACCTAGTGGTTTATCCAGGTAACTGGAAAATTTAGTTGGAATTTCCTTAATCAAGACCTCACTAGGTAATGTATTTTAGGTTGATAAATGTTCTCCTTTGACCAGATGGAGCAGCCCTTGGGCATGGGAAATTACAGAAACTTAGTCAGGGTCCTCTGCATCAACACTGAAAAGAGACAACAGTGTAAAGCATGAGAGATTAGCCAGAGCTTTGCTTCAGATTCCTGTCTGATGTGTGTCACACATAGGTGTTTCAATGGTGTGAAAGAACACGATAGAAAGATAGCCTGACAAAGGCCCAGGCAAAGCACACTTTCAGTGTCTCCAATGGGTGTTTAAAGATTACGGAGCAAAAAGCTCTGAAGGTACCATGGTTTTTGTCAACTTGACACAAACCTAGACATCCCTGAGAAGAGTGAATCTCAGTTGACAAAATGCCTCCATCAGATCATCATATGAGCATTGTCTTAACTGCTAATTGATGTAGGAGAGCCTAGGGCAAAGAGAGTGGTACCATACCTGGATTGGTGGGCCTAAGAATAGTAGAGGAACTGAGCTGTTAGTGTTGCTACATAATTCCTGCTTCATCAGCTCCTGCCTCTAAGTTTTTGCTATGGGTTCCTGCCTTGGATTCACTCAATAACTGACTATAAACTTTAAGTCAATAAACTCCTTTTCCTTCAAGTTGCTTTTGGTCAGTGTTTTATCACAGCAACCAAAACCAAGCAAGAACATAAATTGGAAGCAGAGAGTGGGTATTGCCATGATGGACTTCTGGCTTTTATGACTTAGATTATTTTATGGAATGCAGATGACATTATGTGAATTCACGACAGCCAGCATACAATGATATCAAAGATTTTATTGGAAATACTTACGAATAACAAGAAAGTACAGAGTGCCAGGGTCATCTGTTTTGCCTAGGGATCAAGAGATGCAGTGATATGATCGGCAACCACCACACAAGAGAGTGAGAGAGCTCCCTCCTCTTTCTGTAAGAGATCATGCCTGCACACAGAAGCAAGACCATAAAGCTGGTACCTTCAAGCTACTGGGGGAACAAATGCCCACAACACTTCCTCCTTCTGTTTAAATAAGAAGGTTCTATGCCTAATAAAAACTAAAAATAAGAAAGAAAATCAAGCAAAAACACAAAAACATACTAAATGTCCAAGGTATAGGTAGTTGGAAAATAACAGAGATTATTCCAATAATTTCATGGATTCATATAACTTTACCTCTAAGTTACAGAATTTTGATATTTTGGAGTGGAAAACTCAAAGTTTAATAGGCTTGTCTGTGGAAGCTTGGAAGATAAGGATACTGAGAAAAATGTAGAGGACAGAAACCTGAAGTGTGAAGTTTAATAGGGATATTTCAAAGTGATAATGGTGTTTATCATGGCAACAGATGCCAAACTAGAACAGAACTAAGTAAGATCTTTTCCATTCTCTGCCTTGACTCTATTTTGTCAAATACCAAGAAGTAACAGCTATTAAAGAGCCAAAGAGAAGCCAATGGGAGAATGATCTTCAAGTTTCTCATTGTCAGCATAGAAACAGAGTTCCAACCTAAGTAGAGGAAAAATAACTGCTGCCAAGTTCAGTTTATACATATTGATATATGTGATTAGATATATTATGCTAGGCTAAGAGATAACTACCCTATTCATGATAGCACTGATGTGGAATCATATCTGGTATCATGACTGTGATGACTTTGTTCGAATTAGGAAATTTTATCACAGGGAACAAAGTTTACAAAGGTGATGTGACACAAAGGCACACACGCCCTTTGAGGTGTGTGCTCATTCTCTGACAACTACAATACATGTTCACAACTAGTTGTGAGTTAGCAGCTCTTACTTCTTTACCCTTCATTTTCCCATTGCCTTGCTGCTCATTTCTGTTCATGTCTTCTACTTAGCAACTTTTCCTTATTCACCCCAATCTAATTTCAGCCACTGTGTTGTTTCAAAACTCTTCTTAAATTCATCAGAAAATAGGTTCTTGTGTTCTGGTGAAACTATTTATGTTTCTATATTTATTTTTCTATTAATGTTAATGATGAAAAGGTCTGTGGTTTACTTAGTCTATTTACTGCCCTCTGCTTTGTACTGTCATGACATCGAGGGACTCAGGGAGTGAATAGGCATTTCATTTGGTTCCTGTCTCTTCAAGATCATCTTCCCCTTGTGTCCTGACATAAGACAAACCCAAACTCATTTCTCTCATCCTTTGAGACTGTTTTCCAAACTGCACAAGGTATTGCTTTCAGTCGAGGATACTTTTTGGAGCCTTTTAATCCTCTTCCTGTGTACCTTGTGAAAGGAGGGAGCTACTGAGAAGAATGTATGAGGTGTGATTTTAGGGCCACTTCATTGAGGTCCCTTATTATCAGAATCCTTCAGTCTCAGCTTTGCTAGTACTCTAACAAATTTAAACAGCTGTATTTAAGAACAATAGCAAAGACCCAAACCAAAATAAAAAACTTCACTTTCATCTTTTTTTAAGTTAATTTTAGCTATTTTAAGTAGAAGATTTGATCTCATGATTACAACTTTTCTTGGAGAAGAAAAGAAAGCGTCTGTATAAAGTATTACTCCTGTATCTTATGATTAGTGTACAATATTATTTTAGTCATATCTTCCAAATACATTTCTATTAATCTATTTTCTTCTTTACATATAATCATAATAAGAACTTGACAACTAAATTGTATATCTAAAAAGCTTTCTTATTTACCAAAACTAAAGGATTCTGAGTAAGAATACTTTTCTCAAAATAAATCAATCTTACATATTTTGGTAACATTTAATTTAATTTGAACTCTCATTTTGAATGAGTGCCATGGCCCCCTATTAAATACCCTTAAGAATAGACCAATATTTTCATTAATAAAGATGATATGTCACATTATTATCTCTGCATTGTTGATTCAAGTAAAGATTAGCTTCATCCGGTATGATCGATTCAAGGAAATAAATGCTATATGCTATTTTAGTTAAAAAGGTTAAATGAAATGTCAGTCTGTTATTAGAAAACCTCAGTACTTGGTTGATTTTAAACGTTCCAATACAGTAAATAACACTTGGACTGAACTTTAAGAATCACAGCATTTTGCAGAATGTAAATTAAATCTTTGCAGCATTCTCAAAAGTTCAGTAATGACATCATTCTCAAGTCCATGGACAGTAGTGATTGTGGTTGGGAGATAATCCTCATTTCATTTAATGTCTTTAAAAGGATAATTCATCATCTAAATGTCATGCCTAATATTGTTTCTTGTACTTGATTTAAATATTGATTTTTATTTTAAGTGTTGGAGTGCTTTGCCTGCGTGTATGTGCTCAACTTGTTTGCAGTGCTCATTGCTGCCAGGAGAGAGCACTGCATTCCCCGGAACTGTAGCTATAGATGTTTTGTGAATCACCATGTAGTTTCTAGGAACTGAATATGGATCCTCTACAGTAGAGCAAGTGCTCTTAACTGCTGAACAATCCCTGGACCTCCATGTATACTACTTTTAAAATTTTTAAAATTTTGAGAATTACATGCATTTTTCACATATAATTTTCTGAAATATTTTCTGTTAAAACAGTTGTATATTTAATTTTTGCTTTAGGTGTGAGGAATAAATAATAATAAAATTATTTTAAATATATGCAAATTCAGAGAAAGTTAATTTGAATAACAAATAACCCAACAATAATAGCTATGGCATAGTGTTAACATGCTTTCAAATTTTTTACTTTTTATTGTTCCAAAAAACAATTTGAGGGATTTCACACTGTAAATTACCTAAAAAAACTTACTCTTCATAGATTCAATGAAAAATTGTAATTCTAATAGCTTTTCGTATTACCTACTATTTATTCTTACTTCTTTATTTTGGTTATATTTTATCTATATATAGCATCTTTATTACTGACTCAACTTTTGTTGTTCTGCTTCTTCCCCCGATCATTGGTGTATTGATCCACAAGGATGGAAGGAGCAAAAGTGGGGAACAAAAACCTTAATTTGCAATAAGTTTTTGTTTGTTTAAATTATTTATATAATTTGTGATATAAGCCTATCACAAGGCTTTATATGTGAAAGTAGGGTCCTAGAGCAGAACACCTAGCACAAGTCTCCTATCAGGAATCAGTGCCAAGTGTCAAGCTAAAGATAAATCAGGGGTCTGATGTAGAGACAATTTTCAGATAAGGTCAGTCCTCCAGGCCCACAGACATTCTCCAGATAAGGGCAGGTAGAGAGCAGGGAATTTCACTAGGGAGGGAGGGAGTTTCCTTGTCATCTGGTTATTGGGAAAAGCCACCAGGCCACTAGAGACTGGAAGCTCATCCAGTCAACAATGCCTTCCAGTTCACCTTACTTGAAAATTAGAAACATTGATACGAAGATATAAATGTAAAGTGATTAGCTTCCTGTTTCTGTTATCCTGAGACAAGCATTTAGTTTATTAGTCATTGCATTAATTCATTTGTGTCCATGCCTGTGCACAGATGTACATGTCAGCCTGCAAGTGTGGAGGTCAGAGGACAACTCACAAACACCATGTGGTTTTGAGGGATCCAATTCAAGTCATCGGGCTTAGTGGAATCACCTTTATCTACTGAACAAATTTGGCAATCTGTACTAGTTTTCTGGAATGAACACAATAAAGACCTTTGTTATTGTATCTACTTTCCTCTCTCAACCAATTTTAACAGGCATTATTTTGTCAAATAATTATTTGCTCTTATTCCTTGAAATAATAATAATCACTATCTCTTAACATTTTAAAAGGCAGTGTATTTAGATACATTAGTGAGGGTCAGGCCTCTTTGGTAAACACTCAAATGTGTATGTCATGCCTTAACGGATAACAGCTAAGCTTTAAAAATTATGATCTGAAGCTCAAAGGACAAGTTTAATTAATTAGATTAGGAATCCTTGGTAATCTGTAAATTTATCTAAACCATTGTCTTCATCTTTTTACCCCATAACATTTGAGCCTCAGAATTTGCTTTAGACATGGAGAACCTCATCCACGTGTATCTGAGAATCAGTGTCTAAGATGGCTGCCACAGCTATGGCAGGAATGTGATGGGAATTTCTTATTTGAATTGGGCTCACAAAAATGTAGAATCTATTGACATTTTAATAAGCATTTTATTCTTATCACTTAGAAGGGTGATTGGCACATACACACTTTGTTCCACGGGTGCACAGATGAAATTTATATCATACAGTTACTGTTTTCACAAGACAGAATAACACCTAGAGATCACATAAAAAGTCTCTCCTCACTGACTTGTCTGTTTCAAAATGGTACTCTTTGCGGATAGGAGAGATAGTTTGTAGAGCCATACCAGATACTTTCACATTGGCTTAGAACCATTTTCTGATTTTGAAATTACTTTTCCGTTGTGATGAATCTACTTTTTTTCAAAAAAAAAATTCTTGGTGTACTGTGTGTTCATGTGGTGTGGACATATAGAAAGGCTGGAAGTGAACATTAGGTGTTTTCTTCAGTTAGAAGGTTGGCTAGCAAGCCACAGGGTTCCTCTTACCTCTCCCTGCTACCATGCCAGCAGTGCACCCAGCTTTTATGTGGGTGCTACAGACAGGAAACCAGCCCTTCTGCTTGTGCAGCAAGTGCTTTAGTGGCTGAACCGCATTCCCAGCCTCATGGCGAACCTTTTAAAGCTTGCCTTGCATTCATTATGCTACATCTAGTTTTTGGCACCCGAGCAATCTTTTGGCATGTTTGCACACAGTCACCAAGCAGTCACACCCTCATCAGTAACTCTGAGTTTTTGGTTTCTGTTGCCTAAAGCTGATTTGAAAATATTTCCGCAAGTTTTCTTTAATTGGTGCCGTTTCTTTAATTTGGACCATTTGTGAAGCAATATCAAATCTCATTTGAGAATGCCTCATGGACTAGAAGGTTCATTTCTTTGCCTTGTTTGGTCCCCCACCAGAGACAGATTTTTTGACATATGTTTGGCACTGAGCAGATTTTTTTCCATATGGGGTCTTGTACATACGGTTTTGCAATTGGAAAATTGCCCTCTGTAGCCCAGGTGGTATTGTACAGAATGATTTTCTCAGTATTGATTTAAGCAGTTGATGGTTGCATTGGGGAGGAAAAGCCATTCAGTTGTATCAAAGAGCTTTCTGTAAGAAGCAATTGGTTAAGCCTTAGCTAAACGACATCTTCAGAAGGCATCTCCAGTAATAACCTTAAATTCAATGCTAAGCTTGCCCCTGCATTGCAGCAATGCCCTATCATTTAGCTGCAACACTTCAGAAGAAAACAAAGGAGAGTTTTCCATCGGTGCTTGCTAAGCATTAAATTCACTAAGCTGTTTTATTTTCCCCAGAACATATTTTCTTTCAGCCAGTTTGTGAGTTTGGTAGATGGAATGGGATTCAGCTTTCCAGAGATGGCACCGCACTCTGTGCATGAGTTCCTACTTGGGACTGTAATTAGAACAGGCACTTGCTATACTTTTCCTCCAGAATTAAATTTCGTCTTTTGAAAGCATGCTTCGGCTTTCTAACTTAGAATTACTGACGTCAAGACATTTGAAGCTTGTTCATTTGTGATTTATTCAGAGGAAAGTTGGTGAATTTTTACACATAAAGACATTGATAGCTATGTGTACAAGGTAAAATGGGCCGTATTTTCTCTTGTTTGTTATCACATTCACATTAAACAATTAATCCCCTGACCATCTTCTCCTTACTTCCAGGGACCATTATGTTTTGTCTTCTCCCTTTTCATTTTACTTACCCAGTTCAGCCTAACTTTTGTTACTTCTTGCAATCATTCATTTGTCTTGTTCACTGAATTTTAACACAATGGTGGAAATCTATGTGACTCTACTCAACAGCACATCTCCAGTGCCTAGATTTGTGTCTGGCAAATGAAAAGCAGTTGGTTAGATATGCTCAAAATGTGACTAAGTTTATCTCTATGTGAAAACGTAGTGAAAAATGAATCTATATGTTTTTGTAACTATATTTCCATGAAGAAATAAGAGTTAAAAATGTTATGACTATCAGAGTGTTGACTTTTCATTTAATAGTAGATGAAAAACAAATTATAAAGTGTTTCCAAAAAAATACCTGTACAGTCAAGAACATTTCCAAATGTCCTCAGAGTACCATCAGCCAAAGGTCCATAATGGAGGCATCCAAGTATAGCTTGGAGGAGAGAGAGCCATGATGCAGCTGACTTCAGTAGATTTCTGAGCACAATTGTTTACTCTGTGGGGACTCCTGATCCTCAGAGTTCTCCAATTTCTCTTTACAATCTTCCTTGTGTGATCAGTTTGTGTACAGTAGTCATTTCAGTTCTGAAGTTCTTCTCGGCTCACACACATATTAAAACAAAAATCATAGTTTGTGCATACACTCTTGAGTGTTTAAACATTATTATGCTTTCTAATAGGAAAAATCTCTTATTAGCTTCTTTTTTAAAAAGTCTTAATGCTTCTCAAAGAGAAATGCGTCTCAAAGAGACCCATCTATCCATAATTACTTGTCTATGGAACGACCTGAGCAATTCAAATGATCATGTAGTTATATGACTACATATAAGAAAAGACAGTTACTTTGTACTCTTTAAAAACTATCCTTTTCTGGCATATTCTGCCATCACAAAGAACAGCATTTTGGGGCAGCACACACAATGGTTTCCCGTGATAAAAAGGAGCTGAATGCCCAGAGCACTTTCCCCCGAAGTTAGAAACAAATCAGATCCTAGAATTAAAGCAGACTCCACTGATACAATTTGTGTTGGCCTCTGTGATTTGAACTGAAATAAACTAAAGTTCTGCATCACTATCAGAAGAGCCAATAAACATCAACAAGGAGAGTTTAAAAACAAGTGGGAGGGATCCCTTTCATCTCTCTGCTACCTCGTGCTCTTACATAAGCATCTTTGCCTAGATGTCTCCTAAGCAGAGTTGGGGTCCACCTGTCTATATGTATGTTTCAGCATTCAAACCAAAAAAATGGCCGAAGAAAGGAAAAAAAAATGCCAAAGACAGAAAGATGACTGTGGCGCCCTAAAGAAGCTGTATTCTGAGCCCCCATTTACGTCCCAGAACCTAGATAACAAACAGTAACCATACTGCCATGGACCGTGAACCCAATTGTATGTTCTTGACATTGACAAAATGAAAAAAAGATAATTTTCCTTACTGCAAAAATGAAAACTGAAGCATAGCAGGATGATGAAGTTCTATTTTACCAGGATTGATATTAACATACATATGGAAGACAAAACAGCAACACGTGAGAGAGATGAAGTTTACAATGGAGTGAGGGCAGGGGATTGGACAGAGGTGGTTGAAGTTCAATCTTCAAGAGGAAAAAAAAAATCTTAATAGTATTGAGCAGAGAGTGGAATCTGAACAGAATAATCCTTTATTTGGATTTTAGGTAGAAACCCAAATCACTTAGACTGTAAATACCATCTTCCCCAGGCTATGGATAATGTTACATTAGCTGATGGTATACTGTTAACCAACAACACAGGTTTAGCTCACCTTGAAGGATGAAATTACTTTGTTAATGGGGCTTCCAAAGTGTATATTTCTAGAAATATTTTATCCAAGTGTAAAAAGAGAACCAAAACCAAAAATGACAAAACAAACAAAAAAGCATTAAGGTTTCAAGATGAAGCATGGGAGTGAACATTGGGCACTGCTCTTTGATTCTCTTGCGTCCTTCGTCTTTCAGCTCTTCTGTTTCTCCCTTGCTTTCCGGAATGGTTGTATTCTCAGAACTGGAACGAGGTCACAAACCTCCTGGAAACATGAAAATAATGCACACTTTGATATCCCTTCTAATAATTGTGGCGTTCAACCCTTGTAACACAAGTCAAGAACAAGAACAAATGACCCATCAACTACAACTTGATATTTTGATGCCTCACCAATTTCTTGACATTTAAACTTTCTTGGTATTTTTTTTTACAAACTAGAGAACTGTTTTCTAATAGCATCAGTATCCATCTTACATAATTGTTTTTATTCATATTTGTGGATGGTTCCTTTGTATTTAATTCATCTCTAATCAACTTTTGTATAAATGACATAGAGAAATAAGTTTGTTTCTGTAAGAAAAGAATGTTCATTGTTTTAGTAACATAAAATATTGTAAACGTGTCTGAAAATGTGATTTATTATTAGAAATTAAATAGCACATATTGGGACAATTTATTGGTTAATAATAGATAACTAATTCAAATGAGAAACAAATTAGGACTTCTTGCCTGTAGTGTGTATATTGGACAAGAACTCTTCTTTATAGTCCATGTTAAATTATTTTTTAGAATTTATAGCTAATTGGAAGATAAACACAGGTCACAACTTATGCCTAGCACATTATTTCTTGCGTGTGCTCTGAATCTAATATTATTCAGACTATTTTATACTGTATTACATAACTCAAATTAATTTTGCATATTGATTTAGGACAGTTGCTCCTATCTAAACTTACTAAAGGTCATTTCAAGAAAAACCATAATAAATCTCACAACATAAAATGAACTTAAGCTTGAATTAACATGCATTTATGGCCAACTTTCAAATAAACCTGAATGCAAATATATTATAAGGAAATGAGGCTTTTCCTTCTCTGAGGTGCTTTTCTTAGTTCCAAAATAATGCACTCAGATTCGGAACACAAACTTACAAGTCTGAGCCCACAGTCGTGAAATATAATGATGCAAAACATGTGCTTACAGCCTCATGGAAACAGAAGACACAGCCAATTGAAAGATGCACTTAAAATGCACAGCTTCTATTTGACTCTGTGACAACCAAGTGACAAGAACAGATCCAAATGCAATTCTGACTTAGAGTGTCAATTAAGAGAACGACAGAGCCCCATCCAACATCATAAATTACTCTGAGTGCCAGTAACAATAGCTCTCGCTTCTAGTCATTTTGCATGATGATGTTCTGGACAAGCGACAGATGATGAAGGAACAACCTTGTATCTAGAAAGCTACAAGAGTGTTCTCTAGACACATGACAGAGCCTGATCAGATGAGCTGCTATCACTCTAATCCCACCTATGCCCAGTGATTACAGACATAAGCTTCATCTTCACTAGACATGGAAATGATAGCAGTCATATCCTCGGGATATAAACAAATACATTCATAACATGCACAGAGCCAGTTACAAAACCACACGTGGTCTGTCCTGATTATGTTACTCATATAACTATGATATATGATTATTATGTCTCGTATAAGATTGTTTGATTATTTGCAGTGTATCAGGAGTGTAAATCTCATATTCTGTTAGCTTTATAATTTCAGCTTTAGAAACATGTACACCCTGTTTTATTTTCTATAACAAGTGGCTAGTGATCCTTTTTATGACTGAATTTGTATCAGAGTTTATGTTACCACTAAAACTCATTCCCTGTAAGGATTTCTCACTACTTCAAGCATGATTCATTATTTAGCAACAAATATGTCAAACAACAAAACATCCTTTAAATTATTTTATGTCTAAATACATCACTGTATCATCTTCCCATCACTGATTTTTGATGTTCATATTTAAATAGGGCACAAATTAAGGCTTAGTGAGATTCTGATAGCTCCATATTCTTTTGATTCATAAAATTTGATTTTCAAGCATATTAAAGCTTTTTGAAGAAATAAGGACTCAGTAAAGCTAAGTGACTTCTTTCTGTTATTAAATTGAAAGAGTTGAAAACCTCATAAAACATCAAAATCTACTAATCAATTAATATGCCTTGGAAAATAGTTGACTTCATGGGTAATCATTCTGCTTTTCTTAAAGATGCAGCACTCTATGATTCAATATCAAGTGCAAACATGGAAATAATTATAGGTGTACTGGCACAAAGATATTTAATTAGAGAATTGCTTATGGGTCTGAGCTGCTGGCAAGGGCTCTCATGAAGGGAGATGCAGGCAAGCAGAACACAGCTGAGTCCTGCTTTCCTCTGTGCTTCCAACTTCGACTCCCACAAGAGGTATTGCCACTGGAGAGCCTGGCTCAAGTCAGATGTCAGGACTAGTGCACACACATGCAATTATAAAGGCACTATCCCTATTAGGTAATGCCCAGCGGTGGCAGTGCAGGGAGAATTTCTACTGTCAATATCAACAAAGCGTGTTCTCTGGTTTCCATTCTTTACTTTTTCAAAACAAGCAAACTATGAAGTTTTGTGATTCTACTCGATTCTTAACACAGAAAGAGGAGAAAGTGAGGAAGAGTAGATGAGTTATGCTAATTGTCAATTCATAACCAAGTGGAGCTGTTTTTTTCCTATTAAAACAGAAAGCAAGGCCTCCAACATCCTTCACATATGTATCACCATATAGGTTTGCTTCTTTTTTCTTAGATTTGCTTCTTACTATTTTATGTGGATAGGTGCTTTCTCTACATGTGTGTCTGTGTACTACGTGTGAGTAGTGTGTGGGGAGTACAGAACAGTTCCTCTTGGAACTGGAGTTACAGGTGGTTTTGACCCACCATGTGGGTATTGGGAAACAAACCTTGGTGTTCTAGAAGAGCATTAGTGCTCCTCATTTCTGGGCCATCTCTCCAGTTTCAACCTTGAAATTTATAATTAGAGAAGTAGAGCCCTTTGTTAAACAGCACATTCTGCTGTGACTGGCTTTTTTTTTTTTCACTTTGTCCCCTGTCACATTTCCTTCCATTTGACACACGAGTCTCATCACTGTTTCCAAAGTTCTCAGGCGCTAACTAGGCAATTGTATCTTAACAGATGAGGAAATCATAGAATCAACCAAAGCACAGTTGCTCTTTGAGGAAGCAGTTCAAAAATCTCAAGAAGGTCTGAGTCTTTCAAAATGTGATTGAAGACAGGCTTTAAGTCTCTGATTGCTTGGTAGCTTTTTGAATGCTTCTAAGTTAGATCTCCCAATGCTCTGAAAACATCATATCTTACAGAGTGCAATTCCTGGCCTCTAATTTAGCACTAATTCAGAGTCCTTTCCTTTCCTTTCTTAGGACGTCCATTTCTTATTCAAAGGGCCACTGCTCAATGCAGACTTCTGCCTGACAGTTTGGCTGTCACTACCAGACATATCCTGGCTCCTTGTAATGTAAATATAAAAATATAAAATGTAAATATAATATAAAAATATAAACCAAAATGTCTCTCAATTCAGTGCCATGTCCCAGAGACTTTAGCTGCTACATTGAGTAGACATTACCTTTTATCCAAGGCATCCTCCATTTTTATCCTATTCCTATTCTGAGACAAACCAGAACGTTTTGGATTATTCAAAAATACAAACTCTACAGAAACTTGTTACCAGACCGAATGGGTTATAACAAAGTCTGCTACAGGGAACACTAAAGTCTGCCTACTACCCAGCTCATAAACCTTTATTCCTACACACAAGTATACACTTGCCCATGTCTACAGAAACACAAGTAAAGAAATGAGCCCCTTTTCCAAAATTCAACCAAAGACTTCAAATGTTATAGTTGTCTCTTTATATTTTTCTTCAAATATCTATCCTCTAAAACCTCTTTTTTTAAATGGCAAAAATTTGCAGTGATCTTAAGCTCACAATGTTTTTTAAGCACCACGTTGTGGATACCCAACCTCCAAGCTGCTAAGGTAGCTTACTAAATCGTTAACTGCTGGCTAGTCATTCACCAGCTATTCATAGACTGTTATTAAAGCCTTTATGTAATCCAAGTAGATTTATTTCTACAGTGTGGAATGGAATGGATTATCCAACTGCTAACAGGTACATAAAATGATCTGTAAAATATGACAGAAAGAGGCAGCTACAGATACTTTGTAGGCAAAAAAAAAATCTCTGTCATAGGAAAGTTATTCTTTAGCAATGAAATGAAGATTTTTAAAATCAACCTTCCAGAAATGGTAGACTGAGTGAAACAACCTCACTTGTCTATTCAGTGAAGACCAGGAGAGTCCTCTAACAGTGACTACACAAAGCTTTAAGACAGGTAAGGTAGGAAGCTGTAGCAGATGCAATTCATAACAAAAAGTCCTCTCCTGAACAGCTGGGACACACATTTTTACAGTGCCTCATGTACTATAATTGCGTCTGTAGGAAATGTGCTTTAGTGTGCACTCAGATCTCACTTTGAAAGGAAGGATTTTGTATTAGCTCTTGTATTTTCATATAAACAGAAAACTTTTAAGTGGATTTATACATGGTAGAGTCAAGGTTTGGACTCTAATGTGAAAAAGTAGGGCATGTGCTTGCTATCTAGAGTGATTCCTGAGACTGGTTTTATATGGATGCGAGACCTGTTGCACAAGCAACAATGGCAATTCTCTTTGTATTCCAGTTTCTTTCTCCTCCGGTTCCTGCCCCCATCCATTTTATTAGCACACTGGAAATAATTTTATAAATAATTCAAGCTTGATTTGATATTTGCTTTCTATGAGTTTATCAGTGTTACAAGCGAAAACTGAAGAAACAAAGAACCTAGAAGTCAGTGAGGATTTGTGTCTTATATTCTTTTATCTATAATATATCTATCTATCAATCTATCTATCTATCTATCTATCCATCTATCAATCATCTATCTATCTATCTGTCTGTCTACCATCTGTCTATCATTTGTTTGACACGTATCTATATGTATGTTTGTATTTGTTCAATAAAGAAATAAACAGCTGTAGGAAAGCAATTTCAGAAAGACTAGGATCATTCATTTAATAGCTATAACAGATTTAATATTAACTTCAGCAAATTTCAAATTTTACTCTATTGATATATCATGAACTAATTACCTATAACGCAAAATCATTCAACATGTCCAAAACATGAAATATAATTTCAAAAGATTGCTAGAAATAAAATATGCTGGAAATAGTTACCAGATCTTTCTCGCAGGAAGTAGTACTAAAATTCATTTTAAATACATGAACATTAGGCAACCAAGAGAAAGCACTTCAGTGAAATCCATGACACCTTTAGCTTGTGTTGCTCAAAAGTCTTAATCTCTGTGTCTTTTTAGAAAGTAGTGAATGACTGTTATTTTTTTACATATGATCATGTGATGGATCTCCTTTTACATGTGAACCATGTACAGACTAGCTTTGCTCTACATGACAAGGCGTCCTCTACAAACATATCTCACCAGTGTTGCAATACAATTTGGTGTCTGTTTATATGTCACACACTTTTTTTTCCATGTATATTCTTGCCAGTTTTCTATTTTATTTTATTTACTGTATTTTGGGAGGCAATGTATTACTTGTAGCCCAGTTTGGAACTTATGGTTATTCTGTCTCTATCTCCCTAGTGCTGATATCATTCATTCAGCTTACTACCACACTAGGCTACATTTCCCTTAAATGCAACTCAAGTATAAACATATGATCCTGTCAGGTATCTTTACACACACATTTTTTTCCATGATGTCAATGAAATAATCTTTTTTTTTTCCATTTTTGTTGGTCAAGATTTGGTAACAAGGGTCCGAGAGAGAGAGAGAGAGAGAGAGAGAGAGAGAGAGAGAGAGAGAACACGTACAATGGTTGTGCACACATATAGTCAGAGATTTTTTACACTAAGCCATTCATGAACATGAAAATAATTTTTGTGCCTGAGAATTGGTCTCACATCGTACGGATTATATTCCCATAGCCTTCTCTTGTGTGACTTTTCCAGAAAGGACATCAATAAAAGTCTGCTCACCTCAGATAAGGTACCAATGACAGGAAAAAGAAATGATTCAACTCAATTCTAGGTTGGTGAACCAATTAGTAACTGGGTTACTGACAGGAATAAGATTTAGGGCCTACTTATAGGTTCATGATAATTCAAAGGTAACAACATCACCACAAGGCCCCGTCCAGACCAGGTGATGAACTCATTAAATCTATAACACTGAAAGGTCTCCCAATTTTCTATGAAGACAGTCTCTTCTACATAGCAACCATTACTGTCAACCTTTAAGGTGAAGGAAATTGGAACCTTCTTAATTCCCGATGCTTCCAGACTGGTGGAATTTTCTTTAATTTCTTTAGTCTGACAAGCCTCTCCTCAGGAGGAAACATTTCCATTTGGCAGAAATAATCACGTAAGTTCTTTCTTGCATCTTATAAAGCCCTCAGGCTTCACTTAAAGATGTATGCTTCAATGAGTCTCTTTCAACTATAAACTGTGTTCACTCTGACCATCATGCATCATCTAGAACACTGCAGTATCAAGCATTCATTTTATATTCTCATTATCTCTTTATGAAATAGAGTTGAGTAGAATGCCAAATCTCCAGTGTTTAACCAAGGGAACCTCAACTGTTCTCATGGGACGCATCTCTATCATCATTGGTGTAGTGGCTAAACCTAGACAGCCTTCTGTGACTGCCCTGTAAGGATGATTAGGAAGTATGTAGGAACAGACTTCCCTGGTCATAGTGCCTTGATTTATTTCCCTTTGGCTGCCCCTCTTAATGGCACGAATATTCTGGGTGTGGTAGATTGAGGGTGAAGTGTTACACGTGACCCATGCTAATGTCAGTATTCTTTGAAGTCTGGGGGTTTACATTTTGAGCAGAATAGCAGCAAAAGAGAAAAAAAAACTGGTGGTGCTGAATTCAAGCTCCTAGAATATTATTTCTGTCTCCTCACCTATGCTGATTAATTCTTACCTGCTGATTAATTCTTTCTTGAAATTAAATCTCAGCTTTTACTTCAAATCTGAGAGACAATGTTATTTCAAATCACATTACTGTTATTGGTGTTTTCAAGGAATTGTTTCTGGGTGACCCAGGGTTGTAATGAACACTCCCCCTTTTTTATATTCCTGTGCATGCAAAATAAGTTTCCATGTAGTTATTAATCATCCTTAAGCGTTTTCATTTCCTAAAGCTAGTCATTCTTTCTGAGATGTTTTCCTTGGCTTCTTCTACATGCACCCACTTGCTTTTTATCTTTTACTCTGATTTGATTTCTCAGGAGAATTTTCTCCATATGCCTTACCTTAGACTCATTAACACAGGTACCCACTTCTGTATATTCCAGTTGGAGCAACTCAAGAATACTTGAATCATAGCACTCACAATAGAAGTAATTGCTTATTTCCTTCTCAGTCTCTTCATACCAGAACATTTGCTCCGGGGACCTCAGGCACTCTGCCCTTGTGTGCCCTCAGAGTTTCCACTTATGACAGTGGTGATAAATAACATTTGGTGAATAATTAATGAATGAGGGATATCTTCTCCATTCAAAAGTAGCACAGATATCTCTTGATACTAATTACTATAAATTAATTTTATAATTTAAAAGGGGGAGGAAACAAGTGCCCCCCTTTTTTTTTCTAATCTTGGTACAGTCTTTCATATATCAGTTAAAGTCCTGTATTGCCATGGTAGTGAGTGTCAAAGTATGTTGATTAAATCTCTGTGTTTGATAGTAGTATATAAGTCTGGATATCTGCCAGAATTATGCATGATATATAATTTCTGGTCAATATTGTGATTCTTCTGAAAGAGTTAGGGCCTCATGGGTCAAGGGTGACTGAAATAAACCAGGATTCTTTTTTTTCCATGTGAACGTTTGTTTATTAATAACTTTTTACAAATTGCTGAATAGCATTGCATGGTATGGGTGTGCTATAGTTGTTCAATCGTATATCCATCAAGGAATATTTTAGGTTTCCTCAGTATTATTATTATTATTATTATTCCTCAAAGTTTATTAAATTACAAAAGTCTCCATTTCCGCCCCTCCTCCCAACACCCTCCCACTCCCCCCACTCCCTCCCCTCTTCCCTCTCCATCCCCAATAGCAGTCAGGGTCTCCCACCCTGCAGGCAGTCCAAGCTCCTCCCCTCTCCCTCCAGGTTCAGGAAGGTGAGCATCCAAACAGACTGGATCCCAAAAATCCAGTATATGCAGAGGAAACAAGTCCCAGTGTCATTGTCGATGGCTTTTCAGAAAGACTCCGGGCCAGCCACATTCAGAGAATCCGACCTCAATCAGAGAATCTGGCTGGATTACATGCTCGCTCAGTCCCAGACAACTGGCCTTGGTGAACTCTCATTAGATCAGTCCCCTTGTATCAGTGGGTGATCGCACCCCTCGCGGTCCCGATCTCCTTCCTCATGTTCTTCCTCCTTCTGCTCCTCGTTTGGACCTTGGGGGACTCCGTCCGGTGCTCCAATGTGGGTCTCCATCTGTATAGCCATCCATCGTCGGATGAAGGTTCCCTCTGATCTTCCCTTCCTTGCTCACGTTCTCTTTCCTTCTGCTTCTCGTTTGGACCTAAGGAGTTAAGTCCAGTGTTCCAATGTGGGTCTCCGTCTCCATCTCCATCCATCGCCAGCTGAAGGATCTATGGTGATAAGCAAAATATACATCAGCATGGTTATGGGCCAAGGCCAGTTCAGGCACCCTCTCCTCTATCCAGAGAACAATCTGGGGATCTCTCCTTGGACCTGGGATCCCATTTATAACCAAGTCTCTAGTAAACCCTAAACTGACTCCCTTAGTTGAGAAATATTCTTCCCTGATCCCATATCTATCCTTCCTCCCTCCCCTGCTCCCAGTCCCCCTGAGCATTCCCCATTCCTCCCCTGCTCCCTTCTCTCTAACCCTCTCCCTCCCAGCAACCCTCCCACGCCCCCAAGCACCCAAGGTTACCTGAGACTCTTGTCTATTTCCAATCTCCAGGAGGAAAACTACCTGAATTTTCTTCAGGTTCACCCTCCTATCCAGCTTCTCTAGGATCACGAATAATAGGCTCAAAGACCTTTAATTATGGCTAGAATCCATTTATGAGTGAATACATACCATATTCCTATTTTTGGGTCTGGCTTACCTGACTCAGTAAAGCGTTTTCTTTTTTTAAAAATTATTATTTTTTTATTTTTTATTTAATTTTTACTGGGAACTCCTCCAGAATCAAGTCTCCTGCAAACCCTAAAATGGCTCCCTTAGCTGAGATATAAACCTCCCTGCTCCTACAGCCATCCTTCCTCCCTCCCTCCCTCTCCTTCTCCCAAGCCATCCCCAATCCTCCCCCTCTCCCTGAACATCTTCCCTTACTACAACTCCCCCCCGCCCCCCATGCACCCGAGTTTGCCTGGCAATCTTGCCTAGTTTCACTATCCAGGGGGATAACTATATGATTTTCTTCAGGTTCACCTTCTTATTTAGCTTCTCTAGGATCACAAATTCTAGACTCAAAGACCTTTAACTATGGCTAGAAACCACTTATGAGTGAGTACATACCATATTCCTCTTTTTGGGTCTGGGATTCTTTAAGGTTATTTTTTATTCACAATTATTGTGGTTATAATGACCTGACTAGATCCCATCCTGAGTGAGATCAATATTTCTGTGGTTTTTGTTACACCAGTTACATCATTTTTTGAAACTGATATGACTAGTGTAGATGCAGCAGGTGATTTAGCCTTAATTCCTGCTGCGTCTTCCTTTCCACTTCAACATCCATGAGATTATTTGAAAGAGGAGCCGAAGCTTAATTCCCAACACCTTGCTACAGTCTCACTTTGCCAGTAGAAGCAACTTTAACAGAATTTCTTCATGAGTCTTGCTATTATTGTTTACAGGCCTGACAAAAATTAGTTCATGGTGTCTCCCTGTGCTAGCCTCTGTACAGGCTCAGATATTTAGAGAATTCCTGGCTTTTGCAGGCATGATTCTGTTTTGGCCTCTTTTATAGAGAGCTGAACAAAGATCTTACCAGAAACTCAGTCTTGCTTAATCTGTCACTAATGCACTGCTGAGAGGTCCTTAGAGCCACAAACTCATACCTCAAATTGCCTGAGTACAAGTTCTTCAACTAGTCCTTGTCCTTCACTCTCCTGTCTTTCCACATTCAACATTACTGCCCCAGTTTTGAATTAAGTAAGTGAAAATGTCGATACTTGACATTGGCTTTACCCTCTGTCCAAGTCCAATGCTTAAAGAAACATGTCTAAGAATATTCTGATGAACTTTCCTTTTCATTGACATTTAAAATCTGCTAGACTATACACCATCCCCAGTGGGGGCTTTGTCATTGGGACTGAAATCTAATTTGGCTGTCACAAAAATGTAGAATAAATCTGGAAATAGGGAAAATGGAGATCTTTAATTCTCTAGTTAGCAATAATATTGTCCACAAGTAGCAATCATCTTTTCTCAGGCATATGCAAGTGGGCCCTGGAGGGAAGCCCTGCAATCCTTGAAGAAAATAAATGTAACTTGTCCAATGACAGCATGAGGTGACATAGGGTGTCCTTAGAGGACAGGCAGAGGACACCATGAGAGCAGGAACATAAGCAAAAGTGAGGTCTCCATTCCTCTAGGAATGCTGGAGAAGGTGAAGCTCCTGTCTCAGGGGGACAAGCAATTTGGTTGACATCGTTAGTGTGACATTTGCTTCCTTATACTAAAGTTGCAAATCAACACCAACAAAGGAGCAGTGCAGTGCAATGTGAGGCAGTCATGCAGCTCTGCTGGGGAGCAGGGGAAAATGCATGAGTGGCTGGCACCTGCCCTACAGGCTTGCGACGCCTGAAAGACCGAATCTGGACAGTTATCAACTTTGGAATCTAAAGCGATATTTTGAGAAAAGTGAAAATATTTCTATGACTTTATGCACGGATAGGTTTTAAATAATAAGGCCTAACAATAATTTAGACTAACTCCTTTGATTTTTACGTAGGTATTATAGATACACATCTATAATTAATTAAAGTTTTATAATTTCTCACCATGATGACAGATTGAAAAATAGTATTTAAAGCATTTTGAACTTAAGACAAAAATAACTTTTCCATTTAGTGAATAATAGCATAAGAAGTTCTAATACTTTTAGGAAATCTTTAATGCTTTCAGTTTTTTTTCCTCTCTATGGTCAGAATAGAAAGTTTTAGTAAAAAAAATCTATCTAAATAATCACCATTTTTTACTGTCATGAACAATTATATATTTCAGAGAATATTGGTAGTGCTTCATTAGTATATGATAAAATTAAAATAATTAAATGAGATGAAATTAAAAATTGGAACAAAAGTTCAGTGAAGTAATATTTCTCTATAGTTTTATACTTTGTATAATAGTTTTGGTAATGGCAGACCACTCAAATATGGGAGATAACATCCACCCCAAATAAAGCTTGACCTCACCATTTAATAGCAATGGTAGATGTGATGAAGACACGTTTTCCCAGATACATTAAAACTGAGTGTAATAGAGATTGTCTATTGGAAATCTGTGTCATGCAAGAGCAGGTTTGGAGAAAGTTTCATGGATCAATAAGGCAGTGTAAAGACAGAATGACAATAGGCACAGAAAAAGAGAATGAGGGCATTTAGGATATGGAAAAGAATATATGCAGAAAGAAAGAATTAAGGTTCCTGGAAGACCAAGAAAATAGTGTCGATTTAATTACAATGAATCCAAATATGATCTTAAAGAAAAATAAAGACATCTATGAGAATGTTTCTGTGCTAGCAGAGTCTATTCCAGTCTACCTTTATGCAATGGGCACATAGCTGCATAAATCCAATTATAGCTTACATTTTGGCTTGTATGTATACCTCTAAAATTTAATTATATTCTATGAAGATATGTAAGCAATTTAAGGGGTCAAGAAATGTGGACTGTAAACTTATGTAAAATAAAAAATAGTCAACTCTTCCCAAAGATGTGGAAGATAATAATCCAATAGTAGGTGATTATTTGTACTAACTTCTGATTTGTACACACAGTTTTGCATTCGAGGAAGTTATTTTATGGTGTGGGACAATGGTCTATATTCTGTCAATTAATTTTAAATAAATGCTGATTGGCTAGTAACCAGGCAGGAAGTATAGGTAGGACAAACAGACAGGAAGTAGAGGCTGGCCAATGAGAACAGGAGAATTCTGGGAAGAGGAAACACTTGTCAGCAGTCCTGATCCAGCCACAGGGCGAGCACAATGTGACATAATCACTGAAAAAGGTACCAAGCCACGTGGCTAACATAGCCAAGAATAATGGGCTAATATAAGTTATAAGAGTTAATAAGAAGCCTGAGCTAATGGGTCACAGTTTATAGTTAATATAGAGCTCTGTGTGATTTCCTTGGGACTTAATGTCTATGGGAACTAGAAAGGACAGAAAACCTCAGTAAACATAATGGCGCCCACATGGACAACTGCATCCATATAAAGTCTGAGAGAGCTTAGAAAGTAATTCTAGCCAAAAAAAAAAAAAAATTGAGTTAAGCACAGCTTATTGATAGCAGCATTTTCTCAGGTGGGCTCTGCCTGCCAGAGGCAAAAGCGTCCCATTTAAGAGAGGCTTCCTGACTCAGCTTTAGCTGTAAAACCTTGCAACTCTTTTAAGAGGTCCTGTCACGAAACACTTAAATGGTGGTGATAAAAAGCTGACTGCATGCTTTTTAGTTTTCAGCCCTAGGAGGGAAAATGCTGTTCCATTTTAAAATACCTGCTTTCTGGGCTGTTCTGCCAGTGCAAACTCTTACTCTTTTAGGCAGGAGCTCCGCATACAGAGCATTTGAGTGTGGTTTGTTGCAGCTTGCTTGGTGGCAGGGACCTTGAAACACCATAGAGTTGTGTCAATAAACATGGCTACAGTCAGAGCATCTGCCATGAGGCTGGAATCTCAAAAAGCTAAAAATTGGGCTGGATTTAGCTGTCAAAGCCATGGCTTTAATCCTACCCATACCGTGTAGCACATTAAAGACTCATGTGGTCAAAAAAAGAGAGAGAGATAAAGTAAAAAGAGATTCAAAGATAGAGAAAACCTCTAAATGGTTTACAGTGTGTTAAAAATATATGTACTTTTGGTAGAAAATAAAGTTAAAGTGCTTAAAATAAAAAAAAAAAGAGTAGTGGGTCAACAATTTTAGAAGTTTCAGTCCTAAGGACAGGACGTAGAGCAGACTCCATTGTTTTTATCTCTTGCTGTGAACCACTTTGTGTCCTCAGTATAGGTAGGTACAAACCTATAAACAACTGTAGAATTTTCCTGTTAGAGTTTGAAACCTGTGTGAAAACTTAAGGAAGGAGAGAAAGAAGAAAGGCACAGATGACTTAGTGAAAGGAACAGAAGACTAAATCTGATTCAACAAAATTAGATGTTAAGTACTTTGAACAGCTGGAAGTAACTCCAGAAAGGAAGGGAATGCCTCACAGAGTGCTCATAGGTGCACAGAGAACATAGAAGAGACTCTGCCTATACTGGACTGGAAGCTATTATCTCTCTTTCATAAGGACTTGCTCAGGTGTTTTTCTTTGTCTATTTTGGAGGGATCAACATAATATTACATTAAAAACATTAGGCACATTTTATAGATGCATTTGTGGATAAAATATAGAAAAATTATTCTAATTCATGTAGACATTTATAGCTAAACCCAAAAATTCTCAGTTACTAAAGAATCACAGATTAAGGTTGCAGAGTTTAAATTTGTATGATAATTTTCAATAAGTGTGGATTTTTGCATAGGAATAGACTCTCAATCAGCAACATTTTTATTTTATTTTCACATATCTGGTTGAGAAACAGCACAATAAGCTAAAACTTTAAATTTCCTATGAATAACACCCTAAGTTCACATGCTATAGTAGGATAGTAATGATCACGTCCGTGACAACAAAGCAGCGGTTTCTAGACATGGTAATAAACTTACCACAATGTGCCTGCTGCATTCAGGAAAGTACCTCCAAGAGGGAAGGAGTTCATTGTTACCAGTGTGCAAAACGCTTAAGAAAGGAAACCTAATTTGCATTTCTACCCTACAAATCTGCAAGCTTGTGCATATTTTCATTTTAAATAAAGTGTGTCAGGTAGTTGGTTAGAAGTTGTAAGAACTCTAATCTATTTTTTTTTTTAGTTTCTCTACAGTTTTTTCCTCTATTTTGTTTTGTATGGAACAGTAGGGACTCTTTTGGCAGTTCAAGCCCTATCTGATGAACCTTAAGGATAATTCCTTTTAGAAGAATGCACTTGGTTCACCGGGTTACTAGTTTTAGTATTTACAAGAGAACACAGAACTTCTTAAGCACCATCTATCTACTTATTTGAAGGATCAATTTCCCTTTGTAAATTAAAGTTCTCCTCATTAGCATTTTTCTCTCTTTGCCATCTGCTTCTGACACCTCATCTAGAGTAGCCTTGTTTTGCAGTCATATTTAGGTGTGTTCATTACAGTGTCATGAGGATGTGTGTCTAATAATAAGGTTTCTACTTATAGAATCTACTCTGTTGATATTTATATATTGAGGTAAAAACTTTTATGCATTCTTCTCAGGAATCTTTTCCCTCAATAAATAAATAAATAAAGCATAAACCAAATCAAGATATTAAATGAATATTTAGCAGAATATTTGGGTGGTCTCTCTTTAAATCTCTTCCCATGCCCTTCAACCTCCAAATGTATTATTAGGTCTCAAATTCCATCTGAATGGGAAAATAAGGAATAAACTAAAGGTTTCAAGGCAGAAGAGAACCTGGTAAACTTTAGACATGATTTGAAAACCTCAGGGTTTGGGCAATTTTACTCTACTCTGGGAAAAATCATGGTCAGCACTGAGTCCATCTTCCGGTGTTGGTCTATGGCAGCATTTACATTCCTTGGCAACAGATATTGGTGAGGGATGGCAGCAGGCAGACAGAAGCAGCAGTACGTGGCACCCACTGGTGTCACAGTTCCCGTGCAGATCTGACGTACTGGGGTCTTTGCTTTCCAAGAGCTTTAGATCTTAGATAGGGCAAAGAAGTCAGCAGCTGACTTTGGAGCTTCTGGGTAGGCTTAGAAATCAGGATTGTTCAGACTATGACAGGGGCCAATTTACACTCCTGAATCTGAGTTATTTGAGACTCCTGGCCCTAAAAACTTGGCAGCTCTCTGGAAGTCTTCCAAAAACCAGCGTGGCTTCTCTTCTGTGACTCTTACAGCCATTTCTCCTCTTTATTCTGAGCTCTCTGTCCTTTACTTCCTCTGTCTTCTTGCTCCTGTTTTGGCTGCTATCTTGAAGTTCAGTTGCTCAAATTCACATGTCAATCATCCGCCTACCTTGCCACTCTGGCAGCTCAGCTTACTGAGTGCTCAGTTGTCACTGCTCTACTTACTATCTCTACTGCTTCTGTAGATTCCTGCGTTAGCAGCTCATCTCACACTGCTAAAAGCAGGCAAGAAAAGACCTTCCTACAAATGATATTATTATTGTTATTATTATTGTTGTTGTTATTAATTATTATTATTAAAGTCTAATGTTGAAACACCGGGAAAGGCAGTACTTTCAGAAGTCTCAACTGATTATCTGAACACCATGCTTAGCTAACCAGTGAAATGGTGTTTGAACCAATCACAACAAACCTACCATGTAAATAATTATGTGTTTGTGCCATCACAGCCCTGTCATTTTAGTATCCCTCTGAGCCATACCTCTGCTAAGCCACCAGAGGAAGTGCCTTGTTCCCACTGGGGCATAGGCAACAATGGTTTTAGGGTTCTCTGCAGTGTAGTGAAGCTTGTGATTCCAAAATGCCTTGGACAAATTTGTTTCAAACAGCCCTGGCAGGAGCTGAGTCTTCAGGAGTTGCAATTGGAGAGATTGGGTAGCTTGCTCAGGTGTTAGTGGAATGGACTGGTAGGAAGGAAAGCATGGTGTCTGGCTGACAATCTTTGGTTAACAGCAGCGGGGTTGTAAGAAACAGTTGATAATCACCATGTAGGGAGTTAAATTGCTCCATCCTCCAACATACTTTCTCATTTACGGGAAAATGAATATAAGAAAGAATGCTTATAAATTACTAAAAGGACTTTCATTAGAACTTACAGTGATTTGAAACAAAATTTAACAATGCCTAGGCCTCACCGGTGTCCTAAGGAGAGATGAGTCTCTGTCACCTGTCACAATGTTAATGTCCCACAGTCTCTCACAAGCACAATGAAGGATCATGAAGGACTGAAATGGTCTTTAAAGCTTCTGGCTTCTGTGGATACTACCTTTTATTAATATTTTAGAACACACTGTAGCATCTCAGTGTGAACACCCTCAATAATTTGTGCAAAGACAGAACATTTAGAGTAACTGCAAGCTCTTCATAAATAGCATCCATAGAATATTCCAGAAGGACTTCATAGAGCCCACCAACTCATTCTTTTTATGTTAATTTTTAAAAGTATTAAAGCTTAAATAGATAATGAGCAAGAATTTAAAAGTCAAGAAGTTACTTTTGATATGTTTTCCATTAGACCATTTATAATTTTTCAGGTGGTTGTTTGTTTCTATTTACGTCTAGCTTGATCCACGACAGACAGATGAGGCACTCAACCACCCACTGGCTTCCTTCCTCTTCCTTTGCTGCTCCTCCTTTCTTCCTCTTCATTTCTCTGCATTGTTTGTGAGCTTTTCTTTAAAATATTGTGAGCGAATA